>NC_091335.1:31085361-31127861 GCF_038502225.1 Cherax quadricarinatus
CAGAAGAAGTGCAACTTCTGTCATCAGGACTTTACTCTTACCAAACCAAAGGTGAGGCATCATGACCATCTAATGCCTAAGGCTAATTATTTAGGAGCACTCTGCAATAATTGCAATTTAAGGCAGAAAAATTCAGGTAAATATTTGCCTGTTATTATTCATAACCTATCATATGATATGGCTTTGATAATTAAAGAACTAAGTGTTAAAGCCCCAATCAATGTTTTAATGAAACAGGGATATAAATTTCTAAAAGTAGAAATAGGAGCACTACGTTTCCTGGATAGTCTAGCCTTCTTGTCCGCTGGTTTGGCTAGTTTGGCTCAGGCGCACATAGCTTCAAAATCACCCTTGAAATTCACAGAGGCGATGATAAGTCATCTACCCCCCGAAAGTTGGGGATGCTTATTAACCGGCAAACAAGTGTTTCCTTATGAATATTGCAGCTCCCCAGAAAGGCTCGAAGAGAAGACTTTACCCCCAAAAAGAGCTTTCTACAGTTCTCTGTCTAAGAAGCATATTAGCCAAGAAGAATTCGATCATGCTCATCTGGTTTGGGAGAAAACAGCTTGTCAAACTCTAGGAGACTATCTCCTAGTATATCTCAGCTGTGATGTAGGACTTCTGGCTGACATATTCACCTTGCATAGGAGATTATTATACAACATCTATAATCTAGATGTTGTTCACTATGTTTCTCTCCCCGGCTTTGCCTATGATGCCTTCTTAAAAACCAGTGGAGTGGAATTAGAATTAATTACTGATCAGGAGCTTTATAACATCATACAGTCTAATATAAGAGGCGGCTTCACTACTGCTGTTAGGACGTTTGCTCAGGCCAATAACCAGTTCATTAATCCCAATTTTGATGAGAAAAACTTAGTAAGTAAATTTTTGCTATACTGGGATTTTAATTCTCTTTATGGTTCTTGCATGACTGAGGCGCTGCCCTACGCAAACATTCGAAAACTCTCACCCGCAGAAATGGCGAGTTTTCTCGCAAATGGCAGTCTTCTCCAGAAGAATCCTCAAGACTCTATAAAAGGTTACTGGCTTCTTATAGACACTCTAGGAATAGCCCCAGAATTAGCTCGCTACACGGATGACTTACCACTATGTCTCTATCACAAACAGATAACATTAGATGATCTATCTGAGTACAGCAAACAGCTATTGGCTATCAGTAATCAAAAACTACCCCGTAAAAATACTAAATTAGTGGGGGACCATCTCCCCAAACGAAACTACCTAATATCATTGCCTTTATTGCAGTTGTTCTTGGAGATAGGTCTACAAATTGAGAAAATTCATAGCATATATGAATTCTCACAAGGAAAATATCTGGCGGGCTTTGTTGAAACGAACGTGAGGCAACGCAATAGTAGCACTAGTAAAGACTGTCAGCGATTATTTAAATTGTTGACCAATTCTGTATTCGGCAAGACATTGTTTAATCCATCAAAATATGCCAACAAAACGAAGCTCATAACATCAGCGGGAGCATTTTTGCGAGCGGTGAGTAAGCCACTATTTAAGAAAGCCATAAAGCTTTCAGAAAACAAAGTATTGGTTACGACGGGGACGCCAGCCATAAAACTCACTTACCCTAATTACATAGGTTACCAGATACTAGAACTTGCCAAATTTAAGCTGTACCATTTTTGGTATATGATTCTTAAGAAAACATACCAAGACAAAATAAAACTAATCTATTCAGATACCGATAGTGTCATCGCCTGTTTAGAGGGCATCAAAAACCTTACTGATGAAATCGGTAAGGAACCATTGAGGAAATGGATAGACACATCTAATTTCCCCACAGATCATCCTCTCTACAATGACTCAAGGAAGGGATCTCTAGGCTTACTTAAAAGTGAGGTGGGGGACCGCCTTATTTCAGAAATAGTCTGCATTAAACCCAAAATGTATAGCATCCTGCTAGCAGATAATAACAACACTATCGCTGCGAAAGGAGTTCCTCAGTCTGAACAACAATTATTAACTCATAATAACTTTAGAAGTGTGCTGGAAGACGGTTCTAAACATACCTTCCAATATAGTCAAATTAGAAATTTAAAAGGTCAGATGACCACTATCACCACTAGGAAACGAGGTCTTAGCTCATTTGATGATAAGCGCTTTTACTTAGATGCCTATCACTCTGTATCCTATGGTCATCCAGATGCCAGAGAAACAAAGTTTAAATTATTTAAAGATAAAACAGATGACAAAGTGGAGGAAGACGAAGAAGCTAATAGCAGTACTGAAGAAGGGAGTACAGAAGAAGAAGAGGAACTAGAGATGAGAGACAGTTGCAATCTTTGGCGGGGAAGAGAAAAAACCGTAAGAGATTTTTTCCCCAGGGTCAAGCATCGACGCGAGAGAGGTAGATCTTCCGCCACTGCTCGTAGTTTCATGCTCTTAGAAGCTAGCTGTTCTGAGGGAGAGGAGGAATAAAACAATGTAATGTTAACTAATAAATATATTTGCTAAGAGAGACTTTTTTGTTTTCACCCTTTGAAAAATTAGGTTATTATCCTTTTTCACACAGATGCCCCCGATGTAGCCGGAGAGCGGGCGCAGGGCTGATAATCACACCCGATGACCTCCAAAGAAGCAGGCCCGCCGCAACACTCCATCAGAGAGCCCCAGTCACCTGAATCCTTTGTACTGCCTCTCTCTCCCATCTATCAGTGTAATAGAGTTTGGGGAGTCAGAAGTGATCATTACTCTACTTCTGTTCCTACTTAGTAATAAGACTCTCTATCCCCTTGGGGGATGATTAAACATATAAAACTCCTACCCTGTCAGCCCTAAGGTCATACAGACCCCCCATTATCTCATTATTTTTCCATGGTCATTATCCCGGAATCCGGTTCCCTCGGGCGACCAGCTGCCCATCCATTACCGCGTTCTTTAAACCCAGCAGTGTTGTTGTTGTTGTGAAGTAGCAACAGTCGCGTCAGTGAGTCGCAGCCCCGGGAAAGGGGGGGGGGGGACTCCCTCGGAGATGGTAAGCTTGTACCCAGTCACCTGAATCCTTTGTACTGTCTCTCCCATCTATCAGAGTGATTGAGTTTGGGGAGTCAAAAGTGATCATTACCCTACCTTCTTATAATTAGTAATTACACAGAAATAAGCCTCTCTCTCTCTCTATCCCCTTGGGGGATGTTTAAACATATTAAATCTTGTACCCCTGACAGCACCTGAGCTTATGAAGACCAACCCATTATCTCATTCTTTTTTTCCACACTCTTTATCCTGGGAATCTGCCCACCTGCACACCTGATTCCTTTTTTGTACTGCCTCTCCCATCTATCACAGTGATTGAGTTTGGGGTGTCAGAAGTGATCATTACCTACCTTCCTATAATTAGTAATTACACAGAAATAAATCTCTCTATCCCCTGGGGGTTGATTAAACATATTAAACTTTCTACCCCTGACAGCACCTGTGCTTATGCAGACCACCCATTATCACATTCTTTTCCACACTCATTATCCCAGAATCTGCCCACCTGCACACCCGAATCCTTTGTTCTACTTCATCTACCTACTTATTAATGCATAGGAATAAGTCTCTCTATCCCCTTGGGCCATGATTAATCATATTAAATAATTACCCTGTCATGCAAACCCCATCATTATCTCATTTTCCATGGTCATTATCCGGCAGTGTTTCTAGATCGACCAACATATACTACTCTTACATGACTCAACATTACCAACGCATTCACTTAACATCTCCGAGGGGATGTTAAGTGAATGTCTGCACTTATCTCCTCTTATAAAATATTAATACAAATAATACTATTCACAATACATATTAAAAATTAGTAACTCTTGCATAGTAAAGTCGACCATTATGGTAGGCTCTGTCTATTGACAAAAACAGATTTCGGAAATCATTCCTGCAACCTGGTTAGTTCGTCTTACTGTTACTGTAAGTCTTACTGTTACTGTAAGTCTTACTGTTACTGTAAGTCTTACTGTTACTGTGAGTCTTCTTGTTACTGTGAGTCTTCTTGTTACTGTGTCCAATACTACTGTTTTATGCAATGATTTGTTACTATAAATACATTTGTAACATTAGCACCTTTGTAACAAAATATTTGTTTGTTGTATATGTAATGGAAGTTTTAAAGGTTTCATGCAGGAGTGATTTTACTGTGTTCTGTAGCTACGGTAGGTTTAGAGGTTTCCTTCCAGCAGGAGTGATTTCACTGTGTTCTATAGCTACGGTAGTTTTAGAGGTTTCCTTCCAGCAGGAGTGAAGTCATTATGGGTTCAGTAGGTTGTTCGTAGATACAGGAGGAGAAGCTCGTAGATACTTGAGCAGATGCTTGTAGATACTTGAGAAGATGCTAGTTGATACTTGAGGAGATGCTTGTAGATACTTGAGCAGATACTTGTAGATACTTGAGCAGATACTTGTAGATACTTGAGCAGATACTTGTAGATACTTGAAGAGATGCTTGTAGATACTTGAGGAGATGCTTGTAGATACTTGAGGAGATGCTTGTAGATACTTGAGGAGATGCTTGTAGATACTTGAGCAGATACTTGTAGATACTTGAGCAGATACTTGTAGATACTTGAGGAGATGCTTGTAGATACTTGAGCAGATGCTTGTAGATACTTGAGCAGATACTTGTAGATACTTGAGGAGATGCTTGTAGATACTTGAGGAGATGCTTGTAGATACTTGAGCAGATACTTGTAGATACTTTAGCAGATGCTTGTAGATACTTGAGCAGATGCTTGTAGATGAGATGCTCGTAGATACTTGAACAGATGCTTGTAGATACTTGAGCAGATGCTTGTAGATACTTGAGCAGATGCTTGTAGATACTTGAGCAGATGCTTGTAGATACTTGAGCAGATGCTTGTAGATACTTGAGCAAATACTTGTAGATACTTGAAGAGATGCTTGTAGATACTTGAGCAGATGCTTGTAGATACTCGGAGATGTTTGTAGATACTTGAGCAGATGCTTGTAGATACTTGAGCAAATGCTTGTAGATACTTGAGCAGATGCTTGTAGATACTTGAGCAGATGCTTGTAGATACTTGAGCAGATGCTTGTAGATACTTGAGCAGATACTTGTAGATACTTGAGGAGATGCTTGTAGATACTTGAGATGCTTGTAGATACTTGAGCAGATGCTCGTAGATACTTGAGGAGAAGCTCGTAGATACTTGAGCAGATGCTTGTAGATACTTGAGCAGATGCTTGTAGATACTTGAGCAGATGCTAGTAGATACTTGAGGAGATGCACGTAGATACTTGAGGAGATGCTTGTAGATACTTGAGGAGATGCTTGTAGATACTTGAGGAGATGCTTGTAGATACTTGAGCAGATGCTTGTAGATACTTGAGCAGATGCTTGTAGATACTTGAGCAGATGCTTGTAGATACTTGAGCAGATGCTTGTAGATACTTGAGCAGAAACTTGTAGATACTTGAGGAGATGCTTGTAGATACTTGTGATGCTTGTAGATACTTGAGCAGATGTTTGTAGATACTTGAGGAGAAGCTCGTAGATACTTGAGCAGATGCTTGTAGATACTTGAGCAGATGCTTGTAGATACTTGAGCAGATGCTTGTAGATACTTGAGGAGATGCTTGTAGATACTTGAGGAGATGCTTGTAGATACTTGAGGAGATGCTTGTAGATACTTGAGCAGATGCTTGTAGATACTCGAGGAGATTCTTGTAGATACTTGAGCAGATGCTTGTAGATACTTGAGTAGATGCTTGTAAATAATTGAGCAGATGCTTGTAGGTACTTGAGCAGATGCTTGTAGATACTTGAGATGCTTGTAGATACTTGAGATGCTCGTAGATACTTGAGGAGATGCTTGTAGATACTTGAGATGCTTGTAGATACTTGAGGAGATGCTTGTAGATACTTGAGGAGATGCTTGTAGATACTTGAGGAGATGCTTGTAGATAGTTGAGGAGATGCTTGTAGATACTTGAGCAGATGCTTGTAGATACTTGAGGAGATGCTTGTAGATACTTGAGCAGATGCTTGTAGATACTTGAGCAGATGCTTGTAGATACTTGAGGAGATGCTCGTAGATACTTGAGCAGATGCTCGTAGATACTTGAGCAGATGCTTGTAGATACTTGAGGAGATGCTTGTTGAGCTCCTGACATACCTCTCGGTCGTTTCTTGTGAATTCCCCATCACCCTTCCTCATTCTGATTACCTGGTCCTTGACTGTTGTTTTCCTCCTAATGTGGCTGTACAACAGCTTCGGGTCAGTCTTTACTTTTGATGCTATGTCATTTTCATATTGTCTCTGAGCCTCCCTTCTTATCTGTGCATATTCGTTTCTGGCTCTTCGGCTGATTTCTTTATTTTCCTGAGTTCTCTGTCTTCTGTACCTTTTCCATTCTCTAGTACACCTAGTTTTTTGCCTCCCTACACCTTTGGGTGAACCAAGGACTCGTTCTGTTCTTCCCATTATTTCTGTTTCCCTTGGGAACAAACCTCTCCTCTGCCTCCTTGCATTTTGTTGCTACATAGTCCATCATTTCTTGTACTAGTTTTTCTGTCAGTTCCCTCTCCCACTGAATGTCTTGAAGGAAGTTCCTCATGCCTGAGTAGTTCCCCCTTTTGTAGTTTGGTTTTTCCCAGCCTATTCCTGCTACTCTCTCCACTTGGAGCTCAACTATGTAGTCGAAGCACAGAACCACATGATCACTAGCTCCCAGGGGCCTTTCATAAATGATACCCTCGATGTCCGAACTACTCATGGTGAATACAAGGTCCAACCTTGCTGGTTCATCCTCTCCTCTCTCTCTGGTAGTGTCTCTAACATGTTGATGCATGAGGTTTTCCAGTACCACATCCATCATCTTGGCTCTCCATGTTTCGGGACCCCCATGGGGCTCCAGGTTTTCCCAGTCAATCTCCTTGTGATTGAAATCACCCATAACTAGTAACTTTGCTCCCCCCATGTGTGCTCTCCTGGCCACCTCGGCTAGTGTGTCGATCATTGCTCTGTTGCTCTCATCGTATTCTTCTCTTGGCCTCCTGCAGTTCTGTGGTTGGTTGTACATTACTGCAATTATCACCTTATGTCCCTCAGACTGGATTGTTCCTACTAAGTAGTCCCTTTCGCCCGTGCCATCCATTTCTTCCATTTTCTCAAAACCCCACTGGTTTTTAATGAGCAGTGCAACTCCTCCTCCCCCTCTCCTCCCTCTGTCTTTCCTGAGGATTTGATATCCGGATGGAAAGATTGAATCTGTTATTATTCTGGTGAGTTTTGTTTCTGTGAGTGCTATTATGTCTGGGGATCTCTCTTTGATTCTTTCGTGCCTCTCCTCATACTTGTTTGTTATTCCATCTGCATTTGTATACCACACCTTCAACTTCTTTTCTAAGACTGCGGTCTGGGAGGTATATTGGGGTTGGGGAAGTGGGAGACCTGATAAGGAACTATGGGTTGTTGTTGTGGGGGTGGAGTTTGTAATGTAGTGGGTGGGGGCATTGGATGTGGCATGGGTGTTTTGATTTAGAGTGTTTGGTTGCACTGGGGTTGACCTGGTTGGGAGGCTTCTATAGGAAGTTGTGAGGGAGGCTGTATTTGATCTTCTTCCTGGATCTGGGATCTCCTGTCTGTCTTCTCCATCCCCTCTCTTTCCTCCTTTCGCCTTTGTACCATCTCTCTCAGTTTCTTCCTTTCTTCTTGTGTTCTGTCGCGGTCGAGATACACCTTCCTGTATGCCGTCATGTCCCTTAATCGTGCTTTCTCCTGCAGGATCCTGGTCCGAGTCGCTTCTGCCTTGAAGGTCACTCTCACTGGCCGGGTTCTTTTTTTTACAAACCCCCCTATTCTCCGAAAATTTTCCAGCTGGGTCATATCGTCTTCTCCTATTGCTTTCATGATGCTTTCAATTGCTTTTTTTCCCCTTGTTTTCTTGCTTCATATGTTTCCCCTTCGACTTCTTGGAGCCCATACACAAAGACTGACCTCACCCTTTCATTCTCCCACTGCATATCCCTGTGTATCCCCTCATTTAATTTTGTTTCCTCCACTGCAGCTTTCCTTTCATCAGTTTCACTGGCTAATGTACTTGGGCTCAGTGGCCTGTCATTTTCCCTTCTCGGCTTTCCTTGGGCTCTGTTGTTGTCTGTTAGGGCCTCCACATAAAGCTTAGCTCTTTCATTTGCTACAGTCTCCTCTGATAGAGCTTCTCCATGCAGTTGTGCCCCTTCTTTCCCTACAGTCCCCTTATTTGTGGCTGAGGTAGCAGTCTGTGTGTGTGTGTGTGTGTGTGTGTGTGTGTGTGTGTGTGTGTGTTTGTGAGAGTCTGTGTGTGTGTGCGTGTGTACTCACCTAGTTATACTCACCTTGTTGAGGTTGCAGGGGTCGAGCCACAGCTCCTGGCCCGACCCCTTCACTGCCCGCTACTAGGTCACTTTCAATGTTCCGTCAATTTAATCATACCTCTTCTTGTGTGTGTGTATATGTGTACTCACCTTGTTGTAGTTTCAGAGACTCAGTCACAGCTCCTGGCCCTGCCTCTTCACTGTCGCTACTTAGGTCTTTTTCCCTGCTCCATGACCTTTATCATACCTCTTCTTAAAGCTCTAAACGGATCTTGCCTCCACTACATCACTTTTCAGACTGTTCCACTTCTTGACAACTCTGTGATTGAAGAAATACTTCCTAACATCCCTGTGATTCATATGAGTCTTTAACTTCCAACTGTGATAGCTTGTTGATGTGTCACATCTCTGGAACATCCTCTCTCTGTCCACCTTGTCGATTCCTTTTAGTATTTTATATGTCGATATGATATATCCCCCAACTCTCCTGTCCTCTAGTGTCGTCAGGTCGATTTCCGTTAACCTTTCCTCGTAGGACATGCCCTTTAGCTCCAGGACCATTCTTGTTGCAAACTTTTGCACTTTCCTTAATTCCCTTTCGTTCATGGCTATGTGTGGGTTCCAAACTGGTGCTGCATAGTCCAATATAGGCCTGACATGCACGGTGTACAGGGTCCTGAACAATTTCTTATTGGGATATCGGAATGTTGTTCTTAAGTTTGATTGGTTCCCATATGTTGCAGCAGTTTTTTGATTGAAGTGCGCTTCAGGAGATGTGCCTGGTGTTATACTCACCCCAAGATCCTTTCCCTTGAGTGAGGTTTGTAGTCTCTGGTCCCCTAGGCTGTACTCTGTCTGAAGTCTTCTTTCCCCTTCCTCAGTCTTCATAACTTTGCATAAGGTGGGGTTGAACACCAGGACCCAGTTTCCGGACAAGTCCTGCAGACTGTCCAGATTAATTTGTAATTCCGCCTTTTCTGCATCTGATTGAATTCTTCTCATCAGCTTCACATCATCTGCAAACAGGAACACTTCTGAATCTATTCTCTCTGCCATTTCGTTCAAACATACCAGAAACAGCAAAGTCCTAGAACTGACCCCTGTGGAACTCTACTCGTCACAGGCGAGCACTCTGACACCTATGTCATTTTCATAGTGTCTCGTCGATTCTCTTCTTTCATGTGCATATTCATTTCTGAGTCTAAGACTGCTCTCCTTCTTCTGGTTCCTTTACCGTCTATACTTTTTCCATTCTTTAGCATCTTTGGTTTTGGCCTCTCTACACCTTTGGGTGAACAAAGCGCTCGTCCTGGCCTTCTTGTTAATTCTTTTACCATTCGGTAAAAACCTCTCCTCATCTTCCTTGCACATTGTTGTCATAAATTCCATAATCTCATTTACTGACCTTCCTGCCAGTTCTCTGTCCATGCAGGAAATTCTTCATGCCTGTGCAGTCCCCTCTCTTGAAGTTTTGCTTTATTCGTCCTGCTCTCTCTCTCCTTCCCTCTCCATTGGTAATTCTACTATGTATTCGAAGCTCAGAACCACGTGGTCACACACACCACTTGGTCACACACACACATGAAAGACCCCGAGGAGTCTTTCATGTGTGTTTGTGAGAATGTATGTACTCGCCTAACTGTACTCACCTAATTTTGGATGCAGGGGTCGAGACTCACATTCTGGCCACGCCTCTTCACTGATCATTACTAGGTCCTCTCCCTCTCTGCTCCCTGAGTTATGTCATACCTCGTCTTAAAGCTATGATTGGTTCCTGCCTCCACTGCACCACTTGCTAGACTACTCCACTTCCAGACAACTCTATGACTGAAGAAATACTTCCCAACATCCCTGTGACTCGTCTGTGTCTTCATCTTCCAACTGTGACCGCTTGTTTCTGTGTCCCCTCTTTGAAACATCCTGTCTCTGTCCATCTTATCTATTCCACGCAGTATTTTGTATGTCGTTATCATGTCTTCCCAGACCCTCCTGTCCTCCAGCGTCGTCAGGCCGATTTCCCTCAACCTTTCTTCGTAGGACATTCCCCTGAACTCCGGGACTAACCTTGCACTTTCTCTAATTTCTTGACGTGCTTGGCGGGTGTGGGTTCCAAAGTGCCCATACTGCATACTCCAGTATGGGCCTGACGTACACAGTGTACAGTGTCTTTAACGATTCCTTGCTAAGGAATCGGAACGCTATTCTCAGGTTTGCCAGGCGCCCATATGCTGCAGCAGTTATGTGGTTGATGTGTGCTTCAGGACACTTGCTCGGTGTTATGCTCACCCCAAGATCTTTCTCCTTGAGTGAGATTTGCAGTCTGTCCACCTAGCCTATACTCTGAGGTCTTCTTTGCCCTTCCCCAATTTTCATGACTTTGCATTTGGCGAGGTTGAATTCGAGAAGCCAGTTGCTGGACCATGTGTCCAGCCTGTCCAGGTCTCTTTGAAGTCCTGCCTGATCCTTATCTGATTTAATTCTCCTCATTATCTTCAAATTATCTGCAAACAGCGACACCTCTGAGCCTATCCTTTCCATCAAGTCATTCAAATACACCAAAAATAGCACTGGTCCTAGGACTGACCCCTGTGGGATCCCTCTCCTTACAGGCGCCTACTGTGATGCCTCATCACATTCCATGACTCTTTGTTGCCTCCCTGTCAGGTTTTCTTTCATCAATTGCAGTGCCCTTCCTCTTATAGGAGCCTGATCCTCCAACTTCTGCACTAATCTCTTGCGAGGAACTGTGTCGAAAGGCCTACCTGCAGTCCAAATAAATACAATCAACCCATCCCTCTCTCTCGTGTCTTACTTCTGTTACTTTGTCATAAAACTACAGAAGGTTTGTGACACAGGATTTGCCTTTCGTGAATCCGTGCTGATTGTCGTGTGTGTGTATGTGAAAAAGTATTGATTTTATTTTTATTTTTGTGAGATGTAGGGCATATACGTGTGTGGGGGACGTATATATATATATATAAAATTCTAAGCACGAACGAGTGGTACTGTTCAATAACAACACTGCGCTAGCCATGGATTCGAACTCATGTTGCACTGGCCTGCCTCATGGCAAGCAAGAACTACATGGCACTTTAAACCACAGGACCACCCAACCCTACAAGAATGGCGCAGCCAGCACACAGCTAGCTGTTGGGCCGCCGTCCGAGGGCATACGGAGGTGTTGTTATTGATCAATACCACTCGTTCGTGATTACAATAATATATAAATACTGCTCGTGAGGCTAGTACACCAAACAAGGATGACAGTGAAATTAGCTTAGAAGCTCCCACACCTCTGTATGCCCTCAGATGGCGGCCCAACAGCTAGCTGTGTGCTGGCTGCACCATTCTTGTAGGGTTGGGTGGTCCTGTGGTTTAAAGCGTCATGTGGTTCTCGCTTACCAAGATGCAAGCCCGTACAACATGGGTTCGAATCCTTGGCTAGCACAGTGTTATTATTGTTATATATATATATATATATATATATATATATATATATATATATATATATATATATATATATATATATATATATATATATATATATATATGCAACCACCCAGGGAGGTACTACCGTTCTGCCAAGTGAGTGTAAAACGAAGGCTGTAATTGTTTTACATGATGGTAGGATTGCTGGTGTCTTTTGTTTGTCTCATAAACATGCAAGATTACAGGTACGTCTTGCTACTTCTACTTACACTTAGGTCACACTACACATACATGTACATGTTTATTTAAACACACTCATCTGAGTTTTCTTTGATTTTATCTTAATAGTTCTTGGTCTTATTACTTTTCCTTTTATATCCATGGGGAAGTGGAATAAGAATCTTTCCTCCGTAAGCCATGCGTGTTGTAAAAGTCAACTAAAATGCCGGGAACAATGGGCTAGTAACCCCTTTTCCTGTAATAATTACTAAAAAGAATAAGAAGAAGAAAATTGTCAAAGTGGGAAGTCTGAATGTGTGTGGATGTTGTGCATATGATAAGAAAGAGATGATTGTGGATGTTATTAATGAGAAGAAGCTGGATGTCCTGGCTTTAAGTGAAACAAAGCTGAAGGGGGTGGGAGAGTTTCAGTGGAGAGGAATAAATGGGATTAGGTCAGGGGTTTCAAATAGAGTTAGAGCTAAAGAAGGAGTAGCAATAATGTTGAAGGATAAGTTATGGCAGAAAAAGAGGGACTATAAATGTATTAATTCAAGGATTATGTGGAGCAAAATAAAGGTTGGATGTGAAAAGTGGGTTATAGTAAGCGTATATGCACCTGGAGAAAAGAGAAGTGTAGAGGAGAGAGAGAGATTTTGGGAAATGTTGAGTGAATGCGTGAGGAGTTTTGAACTAAGTGTGAGAGTAATGGTGGTTGGGGATTTCAATGCTAAAGTGGGTAAAAATGTTGTGGAGGGAGTAGTAGGTAAATTTGGGGTGCCAGGGGTAAATGAAAATGGGGAGCCTTTAATTGAGCTATGTGTAGAAAGAGGTTTGGTAATAATTAATACATATTTTTTGAAGAAGAGGATAAATAAATATACAAGGAATGATATAGCACGTAATGAAAGTAGTTTGTTAGATTATGTAATGGTGGATAAAAGGTTGATGGGTAGGCGCCAGAATGTACACGTTTATAGAGGGGCAACTGATATATAGGATCATTATTTAGTTGTAGCTACAGTTAGAGTAAGAGGTAGATGGGAAAAGAGGAAAATGGAAACAACAAACAAGAAGGAGGTGAAAGTGTATAAACTAAGGGAGGAGTAAGTTCGGGTGAGATATAAGCAACGATTGGCAGAAAGGTGGGCTAGTGCAAGTATGAGTAGTGGGGGGAGGGGTTGAAGAGGGTTGGATGAGTTTTAAAAATGCAGTATTAGAATGTGGGGCAGAAGTTTGTGGTTATAGGAGGGTGGGGGCAGGAGGAAAGATGAGTGATTGTTGGAATGATGAAGTAAAGGGTGTGATAAAAGAGAAAAAGTTAGCTTATGAGAGGTTTTTATAAAGCAGAAGTGTTATAAGACGAGTAGAGTATATGGAGAGTAAAAGAAAGGTGAAGAGAGTGGTGAGAGAGTGCAAAAGGAGAGCAGATGACAGAGTGGGAGAGGCAGTGTCAAGAAATTTTAATGAAAATAAGAAAAAAAATTGGAGTGAGTTAAACAATTTAAGAAAGCCTAGAGAACGAATGGATTTGTCAGTTAAAAACAGAGTAGTGGAGTTAGTAGATGGGGAGATGGAGGTTTTGGGTAGATGGCGAGAATATTTTGAGGAACTTTTAAATGTTGATGAGGAAAGGGAAGCGGTAATTTCATGCACTGGCCAGGGAGGTATACCATCTTTTAGGAGTGAAGAAGAACAGGATGTGAGTGTGGGGGAGGTGCGTGAGGCATTACGTAGAATGAAAGGGGGTAAAGCAGCTGGAACTGACGGGATCATGACAGAAATGTTAAAAGCAGAGAGGGACTTAGTGTTGGAGTGGTTGGTATTTTTGTTTAATAAATGTATGAAAGGGGGGAAGGTACCTAGGGATTGGCAGAGAGCATGTATAGTCCCTTTATATAAAGGGAAGGGGGGCAAAAGAGATTGTAAAAATTATAGAGGAATAATTTTACTGAGTATACCAGGAAAAGTGTACGGTAGGGTTATTACTGAAAGAATTAGAGGTAAGACAGAATGTAGGATTGCGGATGAGCAAGGAGGTTTCAGAGTGGGTAGGGGATGTGTAGATCAAGTGTTTACATTGAAGCATATATGTGAGCAGTGTTTAGATAAAGGTAGGGAAGTTTTTATTGCACTTATGGATTTAGAAATGGCATATGATAGAGTGGATGGGGGAGCAATGTGGCAGATGTTGCAAGTGTACAGAATAGGTGGTAAGTTACTAAATGCTGTAAAGAGTTTTCATGAGGATAGTGAGGCTCAGGTTAGGGTGTGTAGAAGAGAGGGAGACTACTTCCCAGTAAAAGTAGGCCTTAGACAGGGATGTGTAATGTCACCATGGTTGTTTAATATATTTATAGATGGGGTTGTAAAGAAGTAAATGCTAGGGTGTTTGGGAGAGGGGTAGGATTAAATTATGGGGAATCAAATACAAAATGGGAATTGACACAGTTGCTTTTTGCTGATGATACTGTGCTCATGGGAGATTTAAAGAAAAATTGCAAAGGTTAGTGGATGAGTTTGGGAGTGTGTGTAAACGTAGAAAGTTGAAAGTGAACATAGAAAAGAGTAAGGTGATGAGGGTATCAAAATTATTTAGAAAAATTGGATATCAAATTGGGGAGGAGTATGGAATAAGTGAATGTTTTCAGATACTTGGGAGTTGACGTGTCGGCGGATGAATTTATGAAGAATGAGGTTAATCATAGAACTGATGAGGGAAAAAAAGTGAGTGGTGCATTGAGGTATATGTGGAGACAAAAAACGTTATCTATGGAGGCAAAGAAGGGAATGTATGAAAGTATAGTAGTACCAACACTCTTATATGGATGTGAAGCTTGGGTGGTAAATGCAGCAGCGAGGAGACGGTTGGAGGCAGTGGAGATGTCCTGTCTAAGGGCAATGTGTGGTGTAAATATTATGCAGAAAATTCGGAGTGTAGAAATTAGGAGAAGGTGTGGAGTTAATAAAATTATTAGTCAGAGGGCAGAAGAGGGGTTGTTGAGGTGGTTTGGTCGTTTAGAGAGAATGAATCAAAGTAGAATGACATGGAGAGCGTATAAATCTGTAGGGGAAGGAAGGCAGGGTAGGAGTCGTCCTCGAAAAGGTTGGAGGGAGGGGGTAAAGGAGGTTTTGTGGGCGAGGGGCTTGGACTTCCAGCAAGCGTGCATGAGCGTGTTAGATAGGAGTGAATGGAGACGAATGGTATTTGGGACCTGACGATCTGTTGGAATGTGAGCAGGGCAATATTTAGTGAAGAGATTTAGGGAAACCGGTTATTTTCTTATAGGCGGAAATGGGAAGTACAATGCCTGCACTCTAAAGGAAGGGTTTGGGATATTAGCACTTTGGAGGGATATATTGTGTATCTTTATAGGTAGATGCTTCTAAGCTGTTGTGTTCTGAGCACCTCTGCAAAAACAGTGATTGTGTCTTAGTGTGGTGAAAGTGATGAATGATGATGAAAGTATTTTCTTTTTGGGGATTTTCTTTCTTTTTTTGGGTCACCCTGCCTCGGTGGGAGACGGCCAATTTGTAAAATACATATCAAAAAACATATCAATACATATACATATCAGAAAAAGTATCCAAAACAGTTGGGATCTTCTCCAAGATACGATACTACATGCCCCAAAATGCCCTTCTCACACTATGCTATTTGTGCTTGGGGTTCAACTGCAGCAATACACCTAAATCCAATAATAATCCAACAAAAATCCACAGTAAGAATAATCACTAAATCCCATCCCTGGCAACACCCCCCCCCCCACCCCCACTCTTCATAGATCTAAACTTACTCCCTGTTCAGAACATCCACACTTACTACTGTGCAATCTACATATACAGGACCCCAAATTCCAATATTAACCTTGACCTAAAATGCTTTCTTGATAATTGTGACAGGACCCACAAGCATAACACCAGACACAAACATCTCTACATTCCCCGTGTCCGACTAAACCTTAACAAAAATTCAATGTATGTCAAAGGCCCTAAAATCTGGAACACCCTACCTGAGAACTCTAGAACTGCAGACACATTCATCACCTTCAAAACTACCGTTAGAAAACATCTTATCTCCCTGATACACCCCGTCAACTAACTACATAAAAACCACCTGGTGGTTCACACTTTCACTCACCCATTTGACTATAAGCACAGAAATACATACCTTAATCTTAAAATAATGATTTCTAACTAGTCACAAGTTTGCCTGTGATACTCCAATATAGAAAATATGTATTGTGCCAAAACAAAAGCATTCACATTGCTAAACTCACAAACTAGTTTTTAGTCACTCAGTATTTAGTCAACTTACTCCACAATTTGTAATAATTTAGGGTTACGAATTAATCTAAGTTTGCCAGAAATTCCTAGCCTTGCTAGGTGTTTTAGTGGCACCCTCTGTAATTAGTATTTTATTACATGTAAACCACACAATAACCAAAATCTGTAAACCCCGCATTGTAATCCTTATAGAGAATAAACTTTGATTTGATTTGATTGATTTGATTTGAGATATATATATATATATATATATATATATATATATATATATATATATATATATATATATATATATATATATATATATATTATTGTAACCACGGACGAGTGGTATTTATCAATAAAAATACTTCGCTAGCCAAGGATTCGAACCCATGTTGTACTGGCCTGCCTCATGGTAGGCGAGAACCATATGATGCTTTAAACCACAGGACCACCCAACCCTACAAGAATGGCGCAGCCAGCAGAGCTAGCTGTTGGGTCGCCATCCGAGGGTATACGGAGGTGTGGGAGCTTCTAAGCTTTCATTCTCATCCCTGTTTGGTGTACTAGCCTCACGAGCAGCGTTTATATATTATTGTAACCACGGACGAGTTGTAGTGATCAATAACAACACTGAACTAGCCAAGGATTAGAACCCATGTTGTACTGGCCTGCCTCATGGTAAGCTAGAACCTTGTTTTCAAAAAGTTCCTGTTAATGATTTATTAAGTTTTTTATCTGAAGAACTCGTTAATTATGATTTACCATTGCCAGTTCCTACTATCATTAAACTTATTAAACTTTGCATTGTTGATGGAAAATTTACATTTAATGATAAGTTTAACACTCAGAAGTTTGGTATGGCAATGGGAAATCCTCTTTCACCTGTTTTTAGTAACCTATACACGGAATTCTATGAAACAAGGCTGTTTAACACAATCCTCCCTAATAGAACTAAATGATTCAGATATGTTGATGATATTTTGTGTCTTATGCCCAAGAATGCAGATATACACCATTTCCTTGTTAAATTAAATAGTTTAGCCAATTCTATAAACTTTACTGTTGAGTTTGAGGAAAATAACTCATTGTCTTTTCTAGATGTTTTAATTATTTAGGGTAATAATGAATTCAAATTTAAAATTTACAGAAAACCTACAAATAACTATTCCTATGTCCACTATTATTCTTCACAACAAGATAGAGTGAAACTGTCTGTTTTCTCATCAATGTTTTTGAGAGCTTTACGTATTTGTAGTCCAGAGTTCATAGATGAGGAAATATCCAAAATTTATGAAATAGCTAATGATCTGAAATACCCAAGAAACGTAATTGATAAATCTTCTAAAATTGCTAGAAATACTTTTTACAATCCAAAAAGGGACAACCAGCCTTATTCAACTAAAAATATGTTGGTTCTCCCTTACCATGAAAACTTGGTTGATATGCCTTCTCTTCTTAAGACTTTTAATATTAAAGTTGTATTTAAAAATCTTGATACAGAAAAAAACTTTTGATAAAGAATTCCCCCCAAAATGCTGATGGATGTGTCTATAAGATTCCTTGTAAAATTTGCGATAAAGTTTATTACGGTCAAACTGGTAAAAATCTCGAACTAAGATTAAAACAACATAAATATAGCATTAGAACTGGACAAGATTCCAATGCTCTATTTATTCATGTGAGAGATTTTAACCATCCAATTGATTTTCAAAAAGTTGAGAAAGTAGTATCAAGCAAGTCCATGGTTGACAGAAATATAATTGAATCTTGTTTCATAAAAAGCAGTTTTGACAATATGAATATTTACTTTGGTATTTACAAATTAGATCCATTTATAATTAATAGAATTTGGGAAGAATTTAATAATACATTGGACAAATAATAAATCTTAATTCTTCGGTAGAATAGTTTGTTTGTGGGTTGCCGTGAAGGACCTGTCTAGTTGGGCCAGTGGGTCTGCTGCAGTGCTCTCTTTCTTATGAGTCGCGTATCAAGTGTTGCTTTGTTGCGGGATGTCATGGTGAGGTGTCATCTAGACCCTTTATATGCCTTCCTTTGATGCATTACTTTTATTGTTCCTTGATAATGTGAGTAGTCACGAAAGCGCTTGGAATTTCATTTTTCTTTCACAGTGGTTGTTTTGCATATTCTGAAATCACCTGTTTACTGTGATCTCATCGCATTATATATATATATATATATATATATATATATATATATATATATATATATATATATATATATATATATATATATATATATATATATATATATATATAAATATATATATATATATATATATATATATATATATAAATATATATATATATATATATATATATATATATATAAATATATATATATATATATATATATATATATATATATATATAAATATATATATATATATATATATATATATATATATATATATATATATATATATATATATATATATATATATATATAACTTTATTGCTATGTATGTTTCTTACAGGTATACATATGCCTGTGTTGCCATGTTGCTTGTTTCATACAGATACACATGTATATATTAACACCATATATTACAAATAAGATTTAAACTCGGCTACTATAATAATTGCACTAGACACACGTAAATACGAATATTATAAATGACAAGAACATTCACGTGTAACAAGTTAGTTATCAGACTGCCTCTCCATTTATAAAAACACGAAATTCAATATTGCAGTTAAAGTTTGGGATACAAGTTCATGATTATATTTTTTTTATCATTGTGCGGATATCTTTCACTCGACATTTTGGTATCAAAGTGGAACATCGGTCATATTCATACCTGAAGCATTGGTTATATTGGAATGCTGTGTGCACCACTAACAAAAATTTTCAACACACCCATTGAAACTGAGCAACTACCTGAGGTGTAGACAATGGCAAATGTAGTCCCAATTTTTTAAGAAAGGAGATGGACACGAAGCATTAAACTACAGACCTGTGTCACTGACTTGTATAGTATCAGAGTCATGGAGAAAATCAGGAGAGTGGTGGAGCATATAGAAACATACAAGCTTATAAATGACAACTAGCCCAGTTTCAGTGAAGGAAAATCCTGTTACAAACCTACTGGAGTTTTATGACAAGGTAACAGACACGAGAGAGAGGGGTGGATAGTCTGCATTTTCTTGGACTGCAAAAAGGGCTGCGACAGTTCCTAACAATAGGTTAATGCAAAAGCCAGAGGATCAGACACACATAACAGGAAAGGCACTGCAGTGGATCAGAGAATATTTTACAGGGAGGCAACAAGTCATGGTACGTGACGAGGTGTCAGAGTGGGCACCTGTAACGAGCAGGTTTCCTAGGATCTGTGCTGTTTTTGGAATATGACTGTCATAATGGAAGGGACTCAGAAGAGCCCCTGTTTTCAGATAATGTGAAGTTAATGAGGAGAATTAAATCAGCTGAGGATCAGGCAGGATTACAAAGAGACCTGGACAGGCTACAAGCCTGGTCCAGCAACTGGCTTCTTGAGTTTAACCCCACCAAATGCAAAGTCACGAAGATCGGGGAAGGACAAAGAAGACTGCAGACAGAGTATAGTCTAGGAGGCCAAAGACCGCAAACCTCACACAAGATGGGGTGAGTATACTACCGAGCACATCTTCTAAAGCTTACATCTACCAGATAACTGCTGCAGCATATAGGCGCCTGGCAAACCTAAGAATAGCGTTTCGTTACCTCAGTAAAGAATCGTTCAAGACTCTGTATACCGTGTACGTTAGGCCCATATTGGAGTATGCAGCACCAGTTTGGAATCCACACCTGGTCAACTACGTCAAGAAATTAGAGATAGTGCAAAGGTTTGCAACAAGACTAGTCCGAGAGCTAAGGGGGTTGTCCTGCGAAGAAAGGCGAAGGGAAATCGGCCTGACGACACTGGAGGACAGGAGGGTTAAGAAAGACATGATAACGACATATATAGTACTGCGAGGAACTAACAAGGTGGACAAAGACAGGATGTTCCAAAGATGGGAACACAGAAACAATGGGTCACAATTGGAAGTTGAAGACTCCGATGAATCAAAGGGATATTAGGAAGTATTTTTTTCAGTCATATAGTTGTCAGGAAGTTGAGTTGTCTAGAAAGTGACGTAGTGGAGGCAGGAACCATACATAGTTTTAAGACGAGGTTTGATAAAGCTCATGGAGCAGGGAAGAGAGAGGACCTAGCAGCGATCAGTGAAGAGCTATGAATCGACCCCTGCAACCACAAATAAGTGAGAACAGGTAGGTGAGTACACACACATTTCACCATACTGTAAAAATAACACATGATGTGAGGATTAGGAACCGAACTGGTGGTCTCGCGTTCGCAAGTTGATGACCGTATCCACTGTTATAGAGTTGGAGATGAACATCAAAATGGTATAAAATACCGACAGGTTGGTAGGTAAGACACAATGGCAACAGTTAGGCAACTTTATTCCGATACGTTTCGCCTACACAGTAGGCTTCTTCAGTAGAATACAGAAAGTAGGCAGGAACAGTAGAGATGTGAAGACGATGTAATCAGTCCATCACCCTTGAAGTCGTAGAATTTGAGGTTGTCAAATTCTACGACTTCAAGGGTGATGGACTGATTACATCGTCTTCACATCTCTACTGTTCCTGCCTACTTTCTGTATTCGACTGAAGAAGCCTACTGTGTAGGCGAAACGTATCGGAATAAAGTTGCCTAACTGTTGCCTTTGTGTCTTACCTACCAGAGTTGGAGAACACTCCCGGTTACCGGCCTCGGGTGAGACTCCTCTTAGTTCATACTGGTTTGTGTTTTATTGGCAGAAGGCTCGTCGGCGATCTCTGAGAGCCGGAACTGCAGCAGAATGATGAGGTACGTTGCCACGAAACTGCAGATCTGCAACATATACACATCACAGATTATTAACATTACATCTAGAGGGAAAGTGCTACACCTGTATGGGGTAGCATACAGCACCTGGAGAATGGGAGGTGTTAGAGAGTCACGAGTGTATGTCAGCTTGTTGGGAGACCTCAAACAGAGTTTTAAAAGTTAGGGGCATAAGAGAGTGTCAGAAAGTAAGAACCCAACATATGTGTGAGTACTCACCTAATTGTACTCACCTAATTGTGGTTGCAGGGGTCGAGACTCAGCTCCTGGCCTCGCCTCTTCACCGACTGCTACTAGGTCCTCTCTCCCCCTGCTCCATGAGCTTTATCATACCTCGTCTTAAATCTATGAATAGTTCCTGCCTCCACTACATCGCTTCCCAGACTATTCCACTTCCTAACTACTCTATGACTGAAGAAATACTTTCTAACATCCCTTTGACTCATCTGAGTCTTCAGCTTCCAGTTGTGACCCCTTGTTTCTGTGTCCCATCTCTGGAACATCCTGTCTCTGTCCACCTTGTCTATTCCACGCAGTATTTTGTAAGTCGTTATCATGTCTCCCCTGACCCTCCTGTCCTCCAGTGTTGTCAGACCGATTTCCCTAAACCTTTCTTCATAGGACATTCCCCTTAGCTCTGGAACTAGCCTTGTTGCAAACCTTTGCACTTTCTCTAATTTCTTGACGTGTTTGACCAGGTGTGGGTTCCAAACTGGTGCTGCGTACTCCAGTATGGGCCTGACGTACACAGTGTATAAAGTCTTGAACGATTCCTTACTGAGGTACCGGAATGCTATTCTCAGGTTTGCCAAGCGCCCATATGCCGCAGCAGTTATCTGGTTAATGTGTGCTTCTGGCGATGTACTCGGTATTATACTCCCTCCTAGGTCTTTCTCCTTGAGTGAGGTTTTCAACCTTTGGCCACCTAGCCTATACTCTGTCTGCAGTCTTCTTTGCCCTCCTCCGATCTTCATGACTTTTCATTTGGCGGGGTTAAATTCTAGGAGCCAGTTTCTGGACCACACATTCAGCCTGTCCAGGTCTGTGTGTGTGTGTGTGTGTACTCACCTAGTTGTGGTTGCAGGGGTCGATTCATAGCTCCTGGCCCCGCCTCTTCACTGGCCGCTACTGGGTCACTCTCCTTGCACCATGAGCTTTATCATACCTCTGCTTAAAGCTATAAATGATTCCTGCCTCCACTACATCGCTTCCCAAACTATTCCACTTCCTGACTTCTCTATGACTGAAGAAATACTTCCTAACTTCCCTGTGAGTCATCTGAGTCTTCAACTTCCAACTGTGTCCCCTTGTTGCTGTGTCCCCTTGTTGCTGTGTCCTCTTGTTGCTGTGTCCCATCTCTGGAACATTCTGTCTCTGTCCACCTTGTCAATTCCTATCAGTATTTTATATGTTGTTATCATGTCCCCCTTGTCTCTCCTGTCTTCCAGTGTCGTCAGGACGATTTCCCTTAACCTCTCCTTGTAGGACATACCCCTTAGCTCTGGGACTAGTCTTGTTGCAAACCTTTGCATTTTCTCTAGTTACTTTACGTGCTTGGCTAGGTGTGGGTTCCAAACTGGTGCCGCATACTCCAATATGGGCTTAACGTACACGGTATACAGGGTCCTGAATGTTTCCTCGTTAAGATGGCGGTATGCTGTTCTTAGGTTTGCTAGGCGCCCATATGCTGCAGCAGTTATTTGGTTGATGTGCGCCTCACGAGATGTGCCTGGTGTTATACTCACCCCAGTATCTTTTTTCCTTGAGTGAGGTTTGTAGCCTCTGGCCCCGTAGACTGTACTCCGTCTGCGGTCATCTTTCCCATTCCCCAATTTTCATGACTTTGCACTTGGTGGGGGTTGAACTCCAGTAGCCAATTGCTGGACCAAGCCTGCAGCCTGTCCAGATCCCTTCGTAGTTCTGCCTGGTCCTCGTCCGATTAAATTCTTCCCATCAACTTTACATCATCTGCAAACAGGGACACTTCAGAATCTATTCCTCCCGTCATGTCATTCACAAATACTAGAAACAGCACCAGTCCTAGGACTGACCTCTGTAGAGCCTCACTCGTCACAGGCGCCCACTCTGACACCTCACCGCGTACCATGACTCGCTGTTGACTTCCTGACAGGTATTCCCTGATCCACTGTACTGCCTTCCCTGTTATCCCTGCCTGATCCTACAGCTTTTGCGCTAATCTGCTGTGTGGAACTGTGTCAAACGCCTTCTTACCACCCAAGAAAATGCAATCTATCCACCCCTCTCTCTCTTGTCTTACTGCTGTCACCCTGTCATAGAACTCCAGTATGTTTGTGACACAGGATTCCCCTCCCTGAAACCGTGTCGGCTGTTGTGGATAAGATCATTCCTCTCTAGGTGTTCCACCACTCTTCTCATGATAATCTTATCCATGACTTTGCATACTACACATATCAGTGACACTGGTCTACAGTTTACTGCTTCTTGTCTGTCTCCTTTTTTAAAAATTTGGACTACATTTGCTGTCATCCACACCTCAGGTAATCTCCCTGTTTCGACAGATGTGTTGAGTATTGTTGTTAGGGGTACACATAGCACCTCTGCTCCCTTTCTCAGGACCCAGGGAGAGATGTTATCCAGCAACTTCGCCTCTGAGATGTTTAGCTCGCTCAGCAGCCTCTTCGCTTCTTCCTCAGCTGTATGTATTGTGTCCAACACTTGGTGGTGTACCACACGTCTCCATCCTTCTGGAATTTTTTCTGTTTCCTCTGTGAACACTTCTTTGAATCTCATGTTCAGTTCCTCACATACTTCACAGTCACTTCTTGTGATCTCTCCTCCTTCCTTCCTTAGCCTGATTACTTGGTCCTTGACTTTTGTTTTCCTCCTGATGTGGCAGTATAACAGCTTCGGGTCAGATTTGGCTTTCGCTGTTCTGTCATTTTCATATTGTCGTTGGGCCTCCCTTCTTACCTGTGCATATTCATTTCTGGCTCTACGACTGCTCTCCTTATTCTCCTGGGTCCTTTGCCTTCTATACTTCTTCCATTCCCTAGCACACTTGGTTTTGGCCTCCCTGCACCTTTGGGTGAACCATGGGCTCATCCTGGCTTTTTCATTATTCCTGTTACCCTTGGGCACAAACCTCTCCTCAGCTTCCTTGTATATTGTTGTCACATATTTCATTATCTTGTTTACTGACGTCCCTGCCAGTTCTCTGTCCCACTGAACCCCGTTCAGAAAGTTCTTCATTTCAACATAGTCCCCTTTCTTGTAATTTGGCTTCATTTGTCCAGTTCTTCCTGCTTCTACCTCCACTTGTAACGTTACTGTGTATTCGAATTTTAAAACCACATGATTGCTGGCCCCAAGGGGTCTTTCATATGTGATGTCCTCGATATCTACACTACTCAAGGTGAATACTTGGTCCAGTCTCGCTGGCTCATCCTTTCCTCTCTCTCTCTGTTAGTGTCCCTTACGTGTTGGTACATGAAGTTTTCCATTATCACCTGTATCATCTTAGTCCTCCACGTTTCTTGGCCCCCATGTGGCTCCAAGTTCTCCCAGTCGATTTCCTTTTGGTTGAAGTCACTCATGATCAGTAGCTTTGCCCTGCTCGCATGAGCCCTTCCTCCCACTTAAGCCAATGTGTCAACCATCGCTCTATTACTCTCATTATACCCTTGCCTTGGCCTCCTGCTGTTCTCCTCTCCCCAGCTCATCAAAATCCCATCTGTTTTTGACCAGCAGGGCCACTCCTCCACCCCCTCTGTTCCCTCTGTCTTTGCTCAGGATCTTATATCCCATTGGAAAGATGGCATCTGTTGTCATACCTGTGAGCTTGGTTTCTGTGATAGCTATGATGTCTGGTGATGCCTCTTTGACTCTTTTGTGCCACCTAGTTGTGGTTGCAGGAGTTGAGTCACATTTCCTGGCCCCCGCCTCTTCTCTGGTAGCTACTAGGTCACTCTTGTAATAAAGTTGGTAGAATTACCGACAATATGTAAAGTAAAAGGACACTAGGGCAACTAATGTGACATTTTATTGTGGCAACGTTTCGCTCTCCAGGAGCTTTATCAAGCCATTGCTTGATAAAGCTCCTGGAGAGCGAAACGTTGCCACAATAAAATGTCACATTAGTTGCACTTGTGTCCTTTTACTTTACATAGGCCACTCTTCCTGCTTCATGAGCTTTAGCGTACCTCTTCTTAAAGCTATGTATGGATCCTGCCTCCACTACATCACTTCCCAGAATATTCCACTTCCTGACAACTCTGTGATTGAAGAAATGCTTCCTGCATCCCTGTGATTCATTTGAGTCTTCAACCTCCAATTGTGACCCCTTGTTTCTGTGTCCCATCTCTGGAACATCCTCTTTCTGTCCACATTGTCAATTCCTCTCAGTATTTTATACGTCGTTCTCATATCCCCCATTATCTCACCCGTCCTCCAGTGTCGTTAGGTCGATTTCCCTTAACCTATCCTCGTAGGACATGTCCCTTAGCTCCAGGACTAGTCTTGTTGCAAATCTTTGCACTTTCAATATTTCCATACGTGCTTGGCTAGGCGAGGGTTCCAAATTGGAGCTGCATACTGCAATATAGGCCTGACATACATGGTGTACAGGGTCCTGAACGATTCCTTATTGAGAAGTCGGAATGCTGCTCATAGGATTGCTAGTGTGTACTCACCTAATTGTACCCACCTATCTGTGGTTGCAGGGATCGAGTCAAAGCTCCTGGCCCCGCCTCTTCACTGATTGCAACTAGGTCCTCTCACTCCCTGCTCCATGAGCTTTATCAAACCTCACCTTAAAACAATGTATGGTTCCCGCCTCCACTACGTCACTTTCTAAGCTGTTCCACGTCCTGACTACTCTGTGACTGAAGAAATACTTCCTAACATCCCTTTGATTCACCTGTGTCTTCAACTTCCAGTTGTGACCTCTTGTTTCTGTGTCCCATCTCTGGAACATCCCGTCTTTGTCCACCTTGTCTATTCCGCGCAGCATTTCATATGTCGTTATCATGTCTCCCCTGATCCTCCTGTCCTCCAGTGTCGTCAGGCCGATTTCCCTCAACCTTTCTTCGTAGGACAATCCCCTTAGCTCTGGGACTAGTCTTGTTGCAAACCTTTGCACTTTCATTAATTACTTGACGTGCTTGACCAGGTGTGGATTCCAAACTGGTGCTGCATACTCCAGTATGGGCCTGACGTAAATGGTATACAGATTCTTGAACCATTTCTTACTGAGGTATCGGAACGCTATCCATATGTTTGCCAGACGCCCGTATGCTGCAGCAATTATCTGATTGATGTGCGCCTCAGGAGATATGCTCGGTGTTATACTCACCCCCAGATCTTTTTCCTTGAGTGAGGTTTGCAGTCTTTGGCCATCTAGACTATATTGTGTCTACGGTCTTCTTTGCCCTTCCCAAATCTTCATGACTTTGATTTTGGCAGGGTTAAACTCAAGGAGCCAGTTGCTGAACAAGGCTTGTAGCCTGTCCAGGTCTCTTTGTAGTCCTGCCTGATCCTCGTCCGATTTGATTCTTCTCATTAACTTCACATCATCTGCAAACAAGGACACTTCTGAGTCTATCCCTTCCATTATGTCATTCACATATACCAAAAACAGCACAGGTCCTAGGACTGACCCCTGTGGAACCCCACTTGTCACAGGCGCCCACTCTGACACCCCGTCACGTACCATGACTCGTTGTTGCCTCCCTGTCAGGTATTCTATGATCCATTGCAGTGCCTTTCCTGTTATGTGTGCCTGATCCTCTAGCTTTTGCAGTAACCTCTTGTGAGGAACTGTGTCTAAGGCCTTCTCTAGTTTAAAAAAATGCAGTCGATCCACCCCTCTCTCTCTTGTCTTACAACTGTCACCTTGTCATAAAACTCCAGTAGGTTCGTGACACAGGATTTTCCTTCCCTGAAACCGTGCTGGTTGTCAATTATACACTTGTTTCTTTCCAGATGCTCCACCACTCTCCTCCTGATGATCTTCTCCATGACTTTGCATACTATACACGTTAGTGATACAGGTCTGTAGTTTAATGCCTCATGTCTGTCTCCCTTTTTAAAAACTGGGACTATGTTTGCCATCTTCTATACCTCAGGGAGTTGCCCAGTTTCAATGGATGTGTTGAAGATCTTTGTTAATGGCACACACAGCATCTCTGCTCCCTCTCTAAGGACCCATAGAGAGACGTCTGGTCCCACCGCCTTTGAGGTGTCAAGTTCACATAGCAGCTTCTTCACCTCCTCCTTTGTTATGTGTACCTCATCCAGCACTTGTTGGTGTACCCCCCTGTTCTGATTTTCTGGAGTCCTACTGGTTTCCACTGTAAATACTTCTTTAAATCTCGTGTTGAACTCCTCACATACCTCTCGGTCATTTCTTGTGAACTCCCCATGACCCTTCCTCAGTCTGATTACTTGGTCCTTGACTGTTGTTTTCCTCCTGATGTGGCTATACGACAGCTTCGGGTCAGACTTGACTTTCGATGCTATGTCATTTTCATATTGTCGCTGAGCTTCCCTTCTTATCTGTGCATATTCATTTCTGGCTCTTCGGCTAATCTCTTTATTTTCCTGAGTTCTCTGTCTTCTGTACCTTTTCCATTCTCTAGTACACCTAGTTTTTGCCTCCCTACACCTTTGGGTGAACCAAGGACTTGTTCTGTTCTTCTCATTATTTCTGTTTCCCTTGGGAACAAACCTCTCCTCTGCCTCCTGCATTTTGTTGTCACATAGTCCATCATTTCTTGTAATGGTTTTCCTGTAATTTCCCTCTCCCACTGAATGTCTTGAAGGAAGTTCCTCATGCCTGAGTAGTTTCCCATTTTGTAGTTTGGTTTTTCCCATCCTATTCCTGCTACTCTCTCCACTTGGAGCGCAACTATGTAGTCAAAGCACAGAATCACATGATCACTAGCTCTTAGGGGCCTTTCATACATGATATTCTCAATGTCCGAACTACTCAAGGTGAATACAAGGTCCAGTCTTGCTGGATCATCCTCACCTCTCTCTCTGGTAGTGTCTCTAACATGTTGATGCATGAGGTTTTCCAGTACCACATCCATCATCTTGGCTTTACATGTTTCGGAACCCCCATGGGGCTCCAGGTTTTCCCAGTCAATCTCCTTGTGATTGAAATCACCCATAACTAGTAACTTTGCTTCCCCCATGTGTGCTCTTCTGGCCACCTCGGCTAGTGTGTCGACCATTGCTCTGTTGCTCTCATTGTATTCTTCTCTTGGCCTCCTGCAGTTCTGTGTTGGGTTGTACATTACTGCAATTATCACCTTATGTCCTTCAGACTGGATTGTTCCTACTAAGTAGTCCCTTTCACCTGTGCCATCCATTCCTTCCATTTTCTCAAAACCCCACTGGTTTTTAATGAGCAGTGCAACTCCTCCTCCCCCTCGCCTCCCTCTATCTTTCCTGAGGATTTGATATCCAGGTGGAAAGATTGCATCTGTTATCATTCTTGTGAGTTTTGTTTCTGTGAGTGCTATTATGTCTGGGGATGTCTCCTTGATTCTTTCATGCCACTCCTCACACTTATTTGTTATTCCATCTGCATTTGTATACCACACCTTCAACTTCCTTTCTAAGACTGTGGTCTGCGCAGTATATTTGGGTTGGGGAAGTGGGAGACCTGATAAGGAACTATGGGTAGTTGCTGTGGGGGTGGAGTTTGTAATGCAGTGGGTGGGGGCATTGGATATGGGATGGATGTTTTGGTTTAGAATGTTTGGTTACACTGGGGTTGACCTGGTTGGGGGGCTTCTATAGGAAGTTGTGAGGGAGGCTGTATTTGGTCTTCTTCCTGGGTCTGGGATCTCCTGTCTGTCTCCTCCATCCCATCTCTTTCCTCCTTTCGCCTTTGCACCATCTCTCTCAGTTTCTGACTTTCTTCTTGTGTTCTGTCGCGGCCGAGATACACCTTCCTGTATGCCGGCACGTCCCTTAGTCTTGCTTTCTCCTGCAGGATCCTGTTCCAAGTCGATTTTGCCTTGAAAGTCACTTTCACTGGCTGGGTTCTTCTTCTTGCAAACCCCCCTATTCTCCAAAAATTTTCCAGCTGGGTCATGTCATCTTCTCCTATTGCTTTTATTATGCTTTCAATTGCTTTTTTCCCCTTATTTTCTTGCTTCATATGTTTCCCCTTCAACTTCCTGGAGCACATACACAAAGACTGACCTCTCCCTTTCATTCTCCCACTGCGTATTTTTGTGTATCCGCTTATTCAATTTAATTTCCTCCATTGCAGCTTTCCTTCAGTTTCACTATCTATTGTACTTGGGCTCAGTGGCCTGTCATTTTCCCTTCTCGGCTTTCCCTGTGCTCTGCTGTGGTGTGTAAGCTCTTTCATTTACTACAGTCCCCTCTGATAGAGCTTCTACATGCAGTTTTGCTCCTTCTTTCCCTACAGTCCCCTTATTTGTGACTGAGGTAGCAGTCTCTGATGTCATTCCCAAAATGTTCTTTAGTTCTTTAGGCTGTTTCAGATTTTTCAGTTCCTCTTCTAATCTCTGTATCCTAGCCTCTACTGTTATGACTTGCATCTCCCACTTCCTGCTTTCCATCTCTATCCTCTCTTCCATTCTCATGCTAAGTTCTTCTAGTTTCTTTTCCCATCCATGTTCCCTTTTTATGAGCTCTGTTGCCCAATCTTCCTTTGCAGATTCCTCCTCCTGTCCCTTGGTTTTCCTTCCTGCTCTCTGGCAACCCATTTTTTTTATTTTGATTGCCTCAGAATGGAAAACTTATGTAATTCTGTGTGTTAGGCTAGTAGTGTGTTTGTCCAAGTGTGGGGGGGGGAAGGTAGAGGAGGAACTGTGGACAGTGGCTATATGGGAGAGGTTGTGGGGAGGGGGATTTAGGGGGGAATATGGGGAGTGAGAAGGAGGGAAAAGCAAGGGGGAGAATGGGAGAGGGAGAGGGGGAAGGAGGGAGAGGTGTTGAGGAGGAGGGTAAATGAGAGAGGGGGGAGAGGTGGGGAGGAGGAGGGTGACTGAGAGAGGGGAAGGAGTGAAAGGTTGGTGGGGGAGGGGGGAGTGTATGTGTGAGTCTGAGTGTGTGTGTGTGTGTGTGTGTGTGTGTGTGTGTGTGTGTGTGTGTGTGTGTGTGTGTGTGTGTGTGTGTGTGTGTGTGTGTGTGTACTCACCTAGTTGTACTCACCTAGTTGAGGTTGCGGAGGTCGAGTCCGAGCTCCTGGCCCCGCCTCTTCACTGATCGCTACTAGGTCACTCTCCCTGAGCCGTGAGCTTCATCATACCTCTGCTTAAAGCTGTGTGTGTGTGTGTGTACTCACCTATTTGTACTCACCTATTTGTGGTTGCAGGGGTCGAGTCACAGCTCCTGGCCCCGCCTCTTCGCTGATTGCTACTAGGTCCTCACTCTCCCTGCCCCATGAGCTCTATCATACCTCGCCTTAAAACTATGTATGGTTCCTGCCTCCACCACATCACTTTCTAGGCTATTCCATGGCCTGACTACTCTATGACTGAAGAAATACTTCCTAACATCCCTTTGATTCATCTGAGTCTTCAACTTCCAATTGTGACCTCTTGTGTCTGTGTCCCATCTCTGGAACATCCTGTCTTTGTCCACCTCGTCTATTCCGCGCAGTATTTTATATGTCGTTATCATGTCTCCCCTGACCCTCCTGGCCTCCAGTGTCGTCAGGCCGATTTCCCTCAACCTTTCTTCATAGGACAATCCCCGTAGCTCTGGGACTAGTCTTGTTGCAAACCTTTGCACTTTCTCTAATTTCTTGACGTGCTTGACTAGGTGTGGATTCCAAACTGGTGCTGCATACTCCAGTATGGGCCTGACGTAGATGGTGTACAGAGTCTTAAACGAATCCTTACTGAGGTATCGGAACGCTATCCGTAGGTTTGCCAGGCGCCCGTATGCTGCAGCAGTTATCTGATTGATGTGCGCCTCAGGAGATATGCTCGGTGTTATACTCACCCCCAGATCTTTTTCCTTTAGTGAGGTTTGCAGTCTTTGGCCATCTAAACTATATTGTGTCTGCGGTCTTCTTTGCCCTTCCCCAATCTTCATGACTTTGCATTTGGCAGGGTTAAATTCTAGGAGCCAGTTGCTGGACCAGGCTTGTAGCCTGTCCAGATCTCTTTGTAGTCCTGCCTGATCCTCGTCCGATTCGATTCTTCTCATTAACTTCACATCGTCTGCAAACAAGGACACTTCTGAGTCTATCCCTTCCGTTATGTCGTTCACGTATACCAAGAACAGCACAGGTCCTAGGACTGACCCCTGTGGAACCCCGCTTGTCACAGGCGCCCACTCTGACACCTCGTCGCGTACCATGACTCGTTGTTTCCTCCCTGTCAGATATTCTCTGATCCATTGCAGTGCCTTTCCTGTTATGTGTGCCTGGTCCTCTAGCTTTTGCAGTAACCTCTTGTGAGGAACTGTGTCGAAAGCCTTCTTGCAGTCCAAAAATACGCAGTCGATCCACCCCTCTCTCTCTTGTCTTACTTCTGTCACCTTGTCATAAAACTCTAGTAGGTTTGTGACACAGGATTTTCCTTCCCTGAAACCGTGCTGGTTGTCAATTATACACTTGTTTCTTTCCAGGTGCCCCACCACTCTCCTCCTGATGATCTTCTCCATGACCTTGCATACTATACACGTTAGAGATACAGGTCTGTAGTTTAGTGCCTCATGTCTGTCTCCCTTTTTAAAAATTGGGACTACATTTGCCATTTTCCATACCTCAGGGAGTTGCCCAGTTTCAAATGATGTGTTGAAGATCTTTGTTAATGGCTCACACAATATCTCTGCTCCCTCTTTAAGGACCCATGGAGAGATGTTGTCTGGTCCCACCGCCTTTGAGGTGTCAAGTTCGCATAGCAGCTTCTTCACCTCCTCCTTGGTTATATGTACCTCATCCAGCACTTGCTGGTGTGCCCCCCTGTTCTGATTTCTTGGAGTCCTACTGGTTTCCACTGTAAATACCTCTTTAAATCTTGTGTTGAGCTCCTGACATACCTCTCGGTCGTTTCTTGTGAATTCCCCATCACCCTTCCTCAGTCTGATTACCTGGTCCTTGACTGTTGTTTTCCTCCTGATGTGGCTGTACAACAGCTTCGGGTCAGTCTTTACTTTTGATGCTATGTCATTTTCATATTGTCTCTGAGCCTCCCTTCTTATCTGTGCATATTCGTTTCTGGCTCTTCGGCTGATTTCTTTATTTTCCTGAGTTCTCTGTCTTCTGTACCTTTTCCATTCTCTATTACACCTAGTTTTTGCCTCCCTACACCTTTGGGTGAACCAAGGACTCGTTCTGTTCTTCCCATTATTTCTGTTTCCCTTGGGAACAAACTTCTCCTCTGCCTCCTTGCATTTTGTTGCTACATAATCCATCATTTCTTGTACTGGTTTTCCTGTCAGTTCCCTCTCCCACTGAATGTCTTGAAGGAAGTTCCTCATGCCTGAGTAGTTCCCCCTTTTGTAGTTTGGTTTTTCCCAGCCTATTCCTGCTACTCTCTCCACTTGGAGCTCAACTATGTAGTCGAAGCACAGAACCACATGATCACTAGCTCCCAGGGGCCTTTCATACATGATACCCTCGATGTCCGAACTACTCATGGTGAATACAAGGTCCAACCTTGCTGGTTCGTCCTCTCCTCTCTCTCTGGTAGTGTCTCTAACATGTTGATGCATGAGGTTCTCCAGTACCACATCCATCATCTTGGCTCTCCATGTTTCGGGACCCCCATGGGGCTCCAGGTTTTCCCAGTCAATCTCCTTGTGATTGAAATCACCCATAACTAGTAACTTTGCTCCCCCCATGTGTGCTCTCCTGGCCACCTCGGCTAGTGTGTTGATCATTGCTCTGTTGCTCTCATCGTATTCTTCTCTTGGCCTCCTGCAGTTCTGTGGTGGGTTGTACATTACTGCAATTATCACCTTATGTCCCTCAGACTGGATTGTTCCTACTAAGTAGTCCCTTTCGCCCATGCCATCCATTCCTTCCATTTTCTCAAAACCCCACTGGTTTTTAATGAGCAGTGCAACTCCTCCTCCCCCTCTCCTCCCTCTGTCTTTCCTGAAGATTTGATATCCGGATGGAAAGATTGAATCTGTTATTATTCTGGTGAGTTTTGTTTCTGTGAGTGCTATTATGTCTGGGGATGTCTCTTTGATTCTTTCGTGCCACTCCTCATACTTGTTTGTTATTCCATCTGCATTTGTATACCACACCTTCAACTTCTTTTCTAAGACTGTGGTCTGGGAAGTATATTGGGGTTGGGGAAGTGGGAGACCTGGTAAGGAACTATGGGTTGTTGCTGTGGGGGTGAAGTTTGTAATGTAGTGGGTGGGGGCATTGGATGTGGCATGGGTGTTTTGATTTAGAGTGTTTGGTTGCACTGGGGTTGACCTGGTTGGGAGGCTTCTATAGAAAGTTGTGAGGGAGGCTGTATTAGATCTTCTTCCTGGGTCTGGGATCTCCTGTCTGTCTTCTCCATCCCCTCTCTTTCCTCCTTTCGCCTTTGTACCATCTCTCTCAGTTTCTTCCTTTCTTCTTGTGTTCTGTCGCGGTCGAGATACACCCTCCTGTATGCCGTCATGTCCCTTAATCGTGCTTTCTCCTGCAGTATCCTGGTCCGAGTCGCTTCTGCCTTGAAGGTCACTCTCACTGGCCGGGTTCTTTTTTTTACAAACCCCCCTATTCTCCGAAAATTTTCCAGCTGGGTCATATCGTCTTCTCCTATTGCTTTCATGATGCTTTCAATTGCTTTTTTTTCCCCTTGTTTTCTTGCTTCATATGTTTCCCCTTCGACTTCCTGGAGCCCATACACAAAGACTGACCTCACCCTTTCATTCTCCCACTGCATATCCCTGTGTATCCCCTCATTTAATTTGGTTTCCTCCACTGCAGCTTTCCTTTCATCAGTTTCACTGGCTAATGTACTTGGGCTCAGTGGCCTGTCATTTTCCCTTCTCGGCTTTCCTTGGGCTCTGTTGTTGTCTGTTAGGGCCTCCACATAAAGCTTAGCTCTTTCATTTGCTACAGTCTCCTCTGATAGAGCATCTCCATGCAGTTGTGCCCCTTCTTTCCCTACAGTCCCCTTATTTGTGGCTGAGGTAGCAGTCTCTGATGTCAATCCCAAAATGTTCTTTAGTTCTTTATGCTGTTTCAGATTTTTCAGTTCCTCTTCTAAACTCTGTATCCTAGCTTCTGCTGTTTTGACATGCACCTCCCACTTCCTGCTTTCCATATCTATCCTCTCTTCCATTCTCATGCTAAGTTCTTCTAGTTTCTTTTCCCATTCATGATCCCTTTTTATGAGCTCTGCTGCCCAATCTTCCTTTGCATTTTCCTCCTTATGTGTGTGTGTGTGTGTGTGTGTGTGTGTGTGTGTGTGTGTGTGTGTGCGTGTGTGTGTGTGTGTGTGTATGTGTGTAATTATGTGTGGAATTATGTGTGGGTTTATTAAGTGTCTGAAAAGTAGGTGGAATTGTGCGTTGGAGTGTTATGTGGAGTCTCCGTGGTTCCTTACCTGACCACAACCTCTTGTGACCTGACCCCCACCCTCCTGGGACTTGACCTACACCTACTTACAATGCTGCCCTCTATGCTTGTCCTACCACCTAGGCTTATAGTAACTTACTCGCCTTGTTCCATAGATTACCAATTGCTATTCCTTATTGAGTACTTGAGTGCCTATTCTTTATCATGCTAGGAGAGTTGGACCGTTCACAATCAGCTTGATGGTTAGTTGGAACCTGAAGCCCCACACCCAAACAACCATGCATAGGTGATTACAGTACTTGCAATGCAGCTGTAGCAGCCTGTAGATTGTCCAGCTCGATGTGACGTCCTGGCATAGATCGACCTCAATTTCTTCTCATTATATAATGTACCCTATTCACTGTATTTCTTTCACTGGTCACATGATTGGGTGACATGTGGCAACATCGCTTGAGCCCTGCCCACTCTGCGCCACCACGTTTTACTTTCCAGATCACTTACAAAAATTGTGGCTCTCCTACACTTATGTGGCTCAGGCAGATTGTAAATCGCTTCAACGAATTGTTCACTACCCTAACACACTTAGCAACCCTTGTAGTACACTTGGGTAGCCCTCAAAAACACTTATATTCGCGGAGCACGGAAGGCATGACTCGCGCACGCGGTGTCCCTACTGTGTGTGTGTGTGTGTGTGTGTGTGTGTGTGTCAGATAAGTACATATGGTGGCCCATAGCTCGATCACTAGAGCACTCAGTTCACACACTGTGGGCCGGAGTTCGAATCTTCTCTGATACTGCAGGAAAATATTAGAGACGTGTTTCCATAAGCTGCCTGCTGTCCCTGCTCACCCATCAGTAAAATGTTACCTGGGTATTAGTAAACTGGTGTGGGCCGCATCAAACGACAAAACTGACCTAATTTGCGGGAAATGCTCACCAAAAGAACATAAGAAACAAGGAACACTGTGACAGGCTTATTGACCCATGCGAACCAGGTCCATGCCAACCCCCCAGCCTAGAACAATGAGCCCCTAGTCAGGTCACTTCCACTTAAGGAAGGAGCACGGCAGAGACCTGGTAGCCCAAGCTAGTCAGGTCCAACTAACACCCACCCAAACCCACTCATGTATTTATCCAACCTATTTTCCAAACTACACAACGTCTTAGCAACTATGACGGTACTCGGGAGTTTGTTCCACTCATCCACAACTCTATTACCAAACCAGTGCTTTCCTATATCCTTCCTGAATCTGAACTTTTCCAACTTTAAACCATTGCTGCGAGTCCTGTCTTGGCTGGATATTTTCAACACACTATTTACATTCCCTTTATTTTTTTTCTGTTTTCCATTTATACACCTCAATCACATCCCCCCTAATTCTATGCCTTTCTAGAGAGTGCCGATTCAGGACCTCAGTCTATCCTCACAGGGAAGATTTCTGATACATGGGATCAACTTTGTCATCCTCCTCTGTACGTTTTCCAGTGCATTTATATCCATTCTGTAATATGGTGACCAAAACTGTGCAGCATAATCTAAATGAGGCCTAACCAAGGATATATAGAGTTGAAGAACAACCTGAGGACTTCTGTTATTTATACTTCTTGCTATGAAGCCAAGGATTTTGTTAGCTTTATTGCGAACACTTATGCACTGATGTCTTGGTTTCAGATTACTGCTAACCAGGACTCCTAAATCCTTTTCGCAGTCAGTAATATTAAGATCTACACTATTCAGTTTACAAGTGGCATGGTTATTGTCCTGCCCATCATTTAGCACTTTGCATTTGTCAATATTAAACTGCATCTGCCACTTCTCCAACCACTGCATCAATCTATTCAAATCGTCCTGGAGTGCACTAATGTCCTCAATAGAATGAATTGGACGGCCTATTTTGGTGTCATCAGCAAATTTGCTTTTGTCGCTATTTATTCCCTCATCTATATCGTTTACGTAAACTGTGAACAACAAGGGGCCAAACACTGACCCCTGTGGAACAACACTTGTGACGTTCCCCCATTCTGAATTCTCCCCATTTATGCAAACTCTTTGCTGCCTATTTATCAACCATGCCTTTACCCAGGAAAAAGTTTCTCCTATTCTCCTATTCTGTGTGCCTATGCTTCCTCAAAAGTCTCTGATGTGGAACTCTATCGAAAGCCTTACTGAAGTCCATCATTACCATGATCTACCTCCTCAAACACCTTAGCAAAAAAGATTATCAAATTCGTAAGACAGGAACGCCCCTTAGTAAAACCGTGTTAAGATTCTTTTATTAATTTATGCCTATCAAGATGGCTACGAATTGCCTCGGCAATTATTGATCCCATAAATTTTCCCACTATGGAGGTAAGGCTTATTGGTCTATAGTTCGAAGCTAAGGACCTGTCACCTGCCTTGTAAATAGGTATTACATTTGCCATTTTCTACTTATCAGGCACTATGCCAGTTTGTAGTGTTATGTTGAAAAGATTAGCCAAAGATTTTCAAAGTTCCTTTTTACATTCCCTTAAAATCCTTGCAAACAATTTATCACGGCCTGGGGATTTGTTAGGTTTTAATTTCTCTATTTGTCTGAGGACCATGTCACTAGTTAGTGCAATCTTGCATAGTTTATTATCGTCCTGTTCTACATAATTTATTATTTCTGGAATTTCGCTAGTATCTTCCTGCGTAAAGACTGAGAGGAAGTAAGAATTGAAAATTTCACACATATCCTTATCACTGTCAGTGATCTGACCTGAGTTACTCTTAAGTGGGCCAATCTTGTCCCTAATCTTACTTCTGTATACCTGAAAGAACCCTTTTGGATTAGTCTTCGAATTCCTTGTGACCTTAGCCTCATAATCTCTTTTTGCTTTTCTTATTCCTTTTTGTATTTCTCTCTTTAATTGAATATGTTGATTTCTTAACTGTCCATCCCCTCTTTTGATACGCCTATATATGCCTCTCTTTTGACCTATGATATGTTTTAATCTATTGTTCATCCATTTTGGATCATTTTTGTTAGATCTAATTTCCCTACTCGGAACAAAAGTTGTCTGGGCAGCTAGAACTATGCTCTGAAAAAGTCATATTGGCAACCAAGATCACCTACCTGACTCATAGTCAGGTCATCCCAATTTAGCCCAACCTGATAATTTTTCAGTACCATGAAATCAGCCAATCGAAAGCCTAGGACAGAGACTTGATTGCAGTATACTGGGTAATTCCATAATATATTGAAACTAAGTGATTTGTGATCGCTTTCCCCAAGCTCATCATTAACCTCAAGATTTTAATTAGTGAATCTTTGTTGGCAAGAACCAAGTCAAGCAGATTGTTTCCTCTAGTTGGTTCTGTCACAAACTGTTTTAAAAAGTAATCCTGAACTGTATCAAGAAAGTCACTAGACTCAAGATTTTCTGTCAAATTGTTCCAATCAGTTTGTCTGAAGTTAAAATCCCCCATAACACAACATTTTCATATCTAGATGCCCTATGAATTTCGTCACATAACAGCTTACTGCACTCCCTATCAAGGTTTGGGGGACTATATATCACACCCAAAATTAATTTTTCATACCCCTCGAGAAACTATAGCCAAACAGATTCTGTGTCCGATGTTTCTATTCTTATATCATGTCTAACACAACAAGTTAAATTATCTCTGACACACATCGCCACTCCACCACCCTTCCTGTTGACCCTATCAGTGTGGAATAGTTTATAACACTTTATGCTGCATTCAGAAGGCATTTCTCTATCCTTCAAGTTGAACCAGGTCTCAGTTATAGCAATAATATCTATATAGTAGAATGTCATTGATGTCAGCTATGGTCTGTATACCACGTACATGTACTTGTAGTAAATAAAGATATTGTTATATTTTTATTGTTATACTTACGCTCACTAGTCGTTCCCTGCCCAAGGTGAAGACACGACACAGGTTAAACCCCGGTGATTCATCCACCAGTTCAAGTAACTCCCGCACCTGTCGGGGTAAATAAGTCAACATCAGTCGGAAGAGCATAACAGTAAAGTAGGTAATCACTAGTTAGTACCTAGTAAACACAAGTTAACACAAATGCCAATTAACACAAGTAAACACGGGTTAATACAGACAATCACAAGTTATCACAGATAAACACAAGTTAACACAGATAAACGCCAGTTAACACACATCAAAACATCTCAACGTCACACCGCTTGCTCTCTCTTGAGCAAGAATAATATTTCTAATATATTCGTACTAGCCCCAAACTCAAAGAGCATGGATCAAGAACTTATTAACAGCTAAATAACAGGACACTGAACGAGGAGCCATCGACATCTGAACAAAGCATGGAACAAAGAGTTCCACAAGCACTGCAAGAAGCAGAACAAAAAACTGAGAAGTACTTTTTCATCCACCGAGTCCAACAGTTTTTGTTAACAACATTGTAAATCATCAAGGTCCCAACAGTCAGGTGTTCTGCAACTCATCTAGTCAGCTAAAAGCACTTTTGGAAGCCAGATCCATCTAGTGGTTGAACACGACCCTTGTGGTTGTCTGACTTCTAATTGATGTTTGCTTAGATAACTCAGTTACGGAGTTCATGTAACGTTCTAGTTAGTGTAGCTGTCTCAAGCCATCAACTGGTTCACATCATACTGGCTCTTGACTCTTAATGAGTGTGCTTTCGCTGTTTTAAATTAGAAAATCACCATTTCATTACCTAATGATACTAATTTTCACATGTGAATCAGTTTGAGGTTGCTGTATTGCACAGTGTTTATTCATGCTCATATACTTTTGGTGAAGGAATATAGTTGAATTACAAGTTTCTACTGTGTCCTCGTACGACTGTTAGAAGACTACCTAAGTTCGTGAAAGTTTATAAACTAATGAAGACACAAAGCCTAGAAGGAAAACACCAGTGGAGAGTACTCACGGCTTCCTTCGTCCGGAGGTCCTCCGCCTGTCGTTTTATGGTCCGTAGCAGGTGCTTCACCTCGTCCATCTACCAGGAGAAATGTCGCTCATTATACTCTCAGATATGTCACTCAGAATTATTTAAGTTAACCTCTTCAAAGTGTAACTTGTGCTTGATCCAGTCACGGAATTGTGGGTTAGTCGTGAATTGTTCCAATAGCGTAGCTTTCATTCTTAATTCATGTTACCTGTACCTAGAGAGGTAAACCAAGGAGAAAAAAGAACTCGTCTTCGAATATATTTTGACTTCATAATAGCCTGTAGTTTTAACGTGGGGTAATTTACTCCAGTTCTGACGCTCTTGTCTACATTCAACATAAACGGTAGAGACAAGGAATTGAAAAGTGACAGAGTCTGCCGAAGGCAGAAAAAAAATAGGCCATTAAATAAGTTTTGACTGAGGACACCAGAGAGCGACATGATCTGGTTAGGTTGATGGTGAGATCAGGGAAGTGGCAGATGCTGTTTAACGTAGACAAATGTAACGTTCTGACCTTAGTAAACTAAATAATGTAGATGTCAACAAAACTGATCGCAAAAATGACTTAGGAGTTCTAGTTAGCAGTAATCTAAAGCCAAGATAACAAGTATAAATAAAGAAATTGTTAAATTATGCTTCAACTTCAATTATCTATGAAAAGACCTCGTTTAAATTATGTTGCCCAGTTCCATATTACCTGGGTGGGCCATTTAGTGGCAAAAAAGAGTGCCAAAGGCTAGTTCCTGCATCTGCTCGTCTGTGTTAGCCATTATGACAGATAATCATTGGTCAAGAGGCGGGGCATCACAACATAAACAAGTGAGTGCACACAACCCAGCTAAATCGATATAGTGTCAACAGACAGTGTTAGCCAAGATACACACATAACATACGAGTATATATATATATATATATATATATATATATATATATATATATATATATATATATATATATATATATATATATATATATATATATATATATACATATATATATGTCGTGCCGAATATGTAAAACTGGTCATTTAGCAAGAACTCATTTAAAATTAAGTCCTTTCTAAAATTTTCTCTTATACGTTTAAAGATATATATTTTTCATTAATGTTAATGCAAAATTTTTTAATTTTGCACCAAAAGGAACTTAGAAAACTTACCTAACCTTATTATAACAAGAACAATTTATTTTAGCCTAACACAACTAAATATATTTTAAATACGTTTACAATAATTTAGTACTAAACAAACACAATCAAATATATTTTTTTCGTTAGGTTCAGAATGATTTTGGCGAAATTATTGCATACACAAATTTTCACTTGTCCTATATGGCAAGATGAGCGTTGCTATTTAAGCCAAGATCGCAAGTTCTGCCTATTCGGCCAAGTCTGACCCAAAGCCACATCAGGAGGAAAACAACAGTTAAGGACCAGGTAATCAGGCTGAGGAAGGATGGTGGAGAGTTCATAAGAAATTACCAACAAGTATGAGAAGCTCAACATGCGATTTAAAGAAGTATTTACATTGGAGACAGGAAGGACTCCAGGAAGTCAGAATAGGGAGGTACACTAACAAGGGATACACCAACAACAGCTGGATGAAATATGCAATCGAGGAAAAGGTGAAGAAGCTCCAATGTGAACTTGATACCTCAAAGATGATGGGACCAGAAAAAATCTCTTTGTGGGTCCTTAGAGAGGGAGCAGAGTTGCTGTGCGTGCCACTAACAAAAATCTTCAACACATCCATTGAAACTGGGCAGCTACTTGATAAATGAAATATGGCAAATGTACTCCCAATTTTTAAGAGAGGAGACTCGAGGCACTAAACCATAGACCAGTGTCACTGACGTGTATAATATGCAAAATCAAGGAGAAGATTATCAGGAGGAGAGAGGTGGAGCACCTAGAAAGATACAAGCTTATAAACGACAACCAGCACGGTTTCAGGGAAGGAAAATCCTGTAACATAAACCTACTAGAGTTATATGACAAGGTAACAAAAGCAAGACACGAGAGAGAGAGAGGGGTTGGAGAGCCTGCATCTTCTTGGAGTGCAAGAAGGCATTGGACACAGTTTCTCACAAGAGGTTAATGCAGAAGCTAGATGATCAGGCATACATATCAGAAAGGCACTGCAATGGATCAGAGAATACCTGACAGGGAGTCAATAACGAGTCATGGTACATGACGAAGTGGGCGCCTGTGGTGAACAGAGTTCCACAAGGGTCAGTACTGAGACCTGTGCTGTTTTTAGTACATGTGAATTACATATCGGAAGGGATAGAGTCAGAAGTGACCCTGTTTGCAGATGTGAAGTTAATGAGGAGAAGGAAATCGGATGAGGATCAGGCAGGACTACAAAGAGACCTGGACAGCCTACAAACCTACTCCAGCAACTGGCTCCTTTAATTTAACCCCTCCAAATGCAAAGTCATGAAGATCGGAGAAGAGCAAAGAAAATTGCAGACAGAGTATAGTCTAGGTGGCCAAAGACTGCAAACCTCACTCAAGGAAAAAGATCTTGAGGTGAGTGTAATACCGAGCACATCTCCTGAGGTGCACATCAACCAGATAACTGCTGCGGCACATGGGCTCCTGGCAAACCTGAGAATTGCATTCCGATACCTCAGTAAGGAATCGTTCATGACTCTGTACACCATGTACGTCAGGCCTATAAAGGAGTATGCAGCACCAGTTTGGAACCCACACCTGGTCAAACACATACAGAAATTAGAGACAGTGCAAAGGTTTGCAGCAAGACTAGTCCCAGAGCTAAGGGACTGTTCAACGAAGAAAGGTTAAGGGAAATCGGTCTGACGACACTGGAGGACATGAGGGTTAGGGGAGACATGATAATGACATATAAAATATTTTGAGAAATTGACAAGGTGGACAAAGACAGG
>NC_091335.1:31130361-31137861 GCF_038502225.1 Cherax quadricarinatus
ACCCACACACACACACCCACACACACACACCCACACACCCACACACACCCACACACACCCACACACACCCACCCACACACCCACCCACACACCCACCCACACACCCACCCACACACCCACCCACACACCCACCCACACACCCACCCACACACCCATCCACACACCCACCCACACACCCACACCCCCCCACACCCCCCCCACAAACACACACACGCAACACACAACACACACACAATACAAACACACACACACACACACATATTGCCAGACTCACACATACACTCCCCCCCCTCCCCCACCGACATCTCACTCCTTCACCTGATCCCTCCCCTCCCTCTTTCACCCTCCCCCTCCCCACCTCTCCCTCTCCCACTCACCCACTTACCACTTGATTCACTCTCCTTCCCACTCCCCCTCCCCACAACTCTCCCATATAGCCACAGTTCCTCCTCTACCTCCCCCCCACACTCTGACATATACAATACTAACCTAACATACAGAATTACATAGGTTTCCCACTCTGAGGCAATCAGGATAAAAAAAAATGGGTTGCCAGAGAGCAACAAGAAAACCCAAGGGACAGGAGGAGGGAACTGCAAAGGAAGATTGGGCAGCAGAGCTCACAAAAAGGGAACAAGAATGGGAAAAGAAACTAGAAGAACTTAGCATGAGAATGGAAGAGAGGATAGACATGGAAAGCAGGAAGTGGGAGGTGAAAGTCAAAGCAGCAGAGGCCAGGATACAGAGTTTAGAAGAGGAACTGGAAAATCTGAAACAGACTAAAGAACTAAATAACATTTTGGGATTGACAACAGAGACCGCTACCTCAGCCACAAATAAGGGGACTGTAGGGACAGAAGGAGCAAAACTGCATGTAGAAGCTCTATCAGTGGAGACTGTAGTAAATGAAAGAGCTAAGCTATATGTGGAGGCCCTAAAAGACCACAACAGAGCCCAGGGAAAGCCGAGAAGGGAAAATGACAGGCCACTGAGCCCATGTACAGTAGCTAGTGAAACTGAAGAAAGGAAAGCTGCAATGGAGGAAATCAAATTGAATGAGGGGATACACAGGGATATGCAGTGGGAGAATGAAAGGGTGAGGTCAGTCTTTGTGTATGGGCTACAGGAAGTTGAAGGGGAAACATATGAAGCAAGAAAACAAGGGGAAAAAAAAGCAATTGAAAGCATCATGAAAGTAATCGGAGAAGACGACATGACCCAGCTGGAAAATTTTCGGAGAATAGGGGGGTTTGTAAAAAGAAGAACCCGGCCAGTGAAAGTGACCTTCAAGGCAGAATCGACTCGGAACAGGATACTGTGGGAGAAAGCACGATTAAGGGACATGCCGGAATACAGGAAGGTGTATCTCGACCGCGACAGAACACAAGACGAAAGGCGGAAACTGAGAGAGATGATACAAAGGCGAAAGGAGGAAAGAGAGGGGATGGAGAAGACAGACAGGAGATCCCAGACACAGGAAGAAGATCAAATACAACCTCCCTCACAGCTTCCTATAGAAGCCTCCCAACCAGGTCAACCCCAGTGCAGCCAAACACTCTAAACCAAAACACCCATGTCATATCCAATGCCCCCACCCACTACATTACAAACTCCACCCCCACAGCAACCACCCATAGTTCCTTATCAGGTCTCCCAATTCCCCAACCCCAATACACCTCCCAGACCACAGTCTTAGAAAAGAAGTTGAAGGTATGGTATACAAATGCAGATGGAATAACAAATAAGTATGAGGAGTGGCATGAAAGAATCAAGGAGACATCCCCAGACATAATAGCACTCACAGAAACAAAACTCACCAGAATAATAACAGATTCAATCTTTCCACCCGGATATCAAATCCTCAGGAAAGACAGAGGGAGGAGAGGGGGAGGAGGAGTTGCACTGCTCATTAAAAGCCAGTGGGGTTTTGAGAAAATGGAAGGAATGGATGGCACGGGTGAAAGGGACTACTTAGTAGGAACAATCCAGTCTGAGGGACATAAGGTGATAATTGCAGTAATGTACAACCCACCACAGAACTGCAGGAGACCAAGAGAAGAATACGATGAGAGCAACAGAGCCATGGTCGACACACTAGCCGAGGTGGCCAGGAGAGCACATGTGGGGGGAGCAAAGTTACTAGTTATGGGTGATTTCAATCACAAGGAGATTGACTGGGAAAACCTGGAGCCCCATGGGGGTTCCGAAACATGGAGAGCCAAGATGATGGATGTAGTACTGGAAAACCTCATGCATCAACATGTTAGAGACACTACCAGAGAGAGAGGAGAAGATGAACCAGCAAGACTGGACCTTGTATTCACCTTGAGTAGTTCAGACATCGAGGATATCTTGTATGAAAGGCCCCTGGGAGCTAGTGATCATGTGGTTCTGTGCTTCGACTACATAGTTGAGCTCCAAGTGGAGAGAGTAGCAGGAATAGGGTGGGAAAAACCAAACTACAAAAGGGGAAACTACTCAGGCATGAGGAACTTCCTTCAAAACATTCAGTGGGAGAGGGAAATTACAGGAAAACCAGTACAAGAAATGATGGACTATGTGGCAACAAAATGCAAGGAGGCAGAGGAGAGGTTTGTTCCCAAGGGAAACAGAAATAATGGGAAGAACAGAACGAGTCCTTGGTTCACCCAAAGGTGTAGGGAGGCAAAAACTAGGTGTACTAGAGAATGGAAAAGGTACAGAAGACAGAGAACTCAGGAAAATAAAGAGATTAGCCGAAGAGCCAGAAATGAATATGCACAGATAAGAAGGGAGGCTCAGCGACAATATGAAAATGACATAGCATCGAAAGTCAAGACTGACCCGAAGCTGTTGTACAGCCACATCAGGAGGAAAACAACAGTCAAGGACCAGGTAATCAGACTGAGGAAGGGTGATGGGGAATTCACAAGAAACGACCGAGAGGTATGTCAGGAGCTCAACACGAGATTTAAAGAAGTATTTACAGTGGAAACCAGTAGGACTCCAGGAAATCAGAACAGGGGGGTACACCAGCAAGTGCTGGATGAGGTACATATAACCAAGGAGGAAGTGAAGAAGCTGCTATGCGAACTTGACACCTCAAAAGGCGGTGGGACCAGACAACATCTCTCCGTGGGTCCTTAAAGAGGGAGCAGAGATATTGTGTGTGCCATTAACAAAGATCTTCAACACATCATTTGAAACTGGGCAACTCCCTGAGGTATGGAAGATGGCAAATGTAGTCGCAATTTTTAAAAAGGGAGACAGACATGAGGCACTAAACTACAGACCTGTATCACTAACGTGTATAGTATGCAAGGTCATGGAGAAGATAATCAGGAGGAGAGTGGTGGAGCACCTGGAAAGAAACAAGTGTATAATTGACAACCAGCATGGTTTCAGGGAAGGAAAATCCTGTGTCACAAACCTACTAGAGTTTTATGACAAGGTGACAGAAGTAAGACAAGAGAGAGAGGGATGGATCGACTGCATTTTTTTGGACTGCAAAAAGGCCTTCGACACAGTTCCTCACAAGAGGTTACTGAAAAAGCTAGAAGATCAGGCACACATAACAGGAAAGGCACTGCAATGGATCAGAGAATACCTGACAGGGAGGCAACAACGAGTCATGGTACGTGACGAGGTGTCAGAGTGGGCGCTTGTGACAAGCGGGGTTCCACAGGGGTCAGTCCTAGGACCTGTGCTGTTCTTGGTATATGTGAACGACATAACGGAAGGGATAGACTCAGAAGTGTCCTTGTTTGCAGATGATGTGAAGTTAATGAGAAGAATCAAATCGGATGAGGATCAGGCAGGACTACAAAGAGACCTGGACAGGCTACAAGCCTGGTCCAGAAACTGGCTCCTTGAGTTTAACCCTGCCAAATGTAAAGTCATGAAGATTGGGGAAGGGCAAAGAAGACCGCAGACACAATATAGTTTAGATGGCCAAAGACTGCAAACCTCACTAAAGGAAAAAGATCTGGGGGTGAGTATAACACCGAGCATATCTCCTGAGGCGCACATAAATCAGATAACTGCTGCAGCATACGGGCGCCTGGCAAACCTACGGATAGCGTTCCGATACCTCAATAAGGAGTCGTTCAAGACACTGTATACCATTTACGTCAGGCCCATACTGGAGTATGCAGCACCAGTTTAGAATCCACACCTAGTCAAGCACGTCAAGAAATTAGAGAAAGTGCAAAGGTTTGCAACAAGACTAGTCCCAGAGCTACGGGGATTGTCGTATGAAGAAAGGTTGAGGGAAATCGGCCTGACGACACTGGAGGCCAGGAGGGTCAGGGGAGACATGATAACGACATATAAAATACTGCGCAGAATAGACACGGTGGACAAAGACAGGATGTTCCAGAGATGGGACACATACACAAGAGGTCACAATTGGAAGTTGAAGACTCAGATGAATCAAAGGGATGTTAGGAAGTATTTCTTCAGTCATAGAGTAGTCAAGTCGTGGAATAGTCTAGAAAGTGAAGTAGTGGAGGCGGGAACCATACACAGTTTTAAGGCGAGGTATGATAAAGCTCATGGAGCAGGGAGAGAGAGGACCTAGTAGCAATCAGTGAAGAGGCGGGGCCAGGAGCTATGACTCGACCCCTGCAACCACAAATAGGTGAGTACAAATAGGTGAGTACACACACACACACAAACACACACACACACACACACACACACACACACACACACACACACACACACACACACACACATACACACATGCACACACACACACAAACACACAGACACACACAGACACGCACAGACACACACAGGTAATCAGACTGAGGAAGGGTGATGGGGAATTCACAAGCAACGACCGAGAGGTATGTCAGGAGCTCAACACAAGATTTAAAGAGGTATTTACTGTGGAAACCAGTAGGACTCCAAGAAATCAAAACAGGGGGGCACACCAGCAAGTGCTGGATGAGGTACATATAACCAAGGAGGTGAAGAAGCTGCTATGCGAACTTGACACCTCAAAGGCGGTGGGACCAGACAACATCTCTCCATGGGTCCTTAAAGAGGGAGCAGAGATATTGTGTGAGCCATTAACAAAGATCTTCAACACATCATTTGAAACTGGGCAACTCCCTGAGGTATGGAAAATGGCAAATGTAGTCCCAATTTTTAAAAAGGGAGACAGACATGAGGCACTAAACTACAGACCTGTATCACTAACGTGTATAGTATGCAAGGTCATGGAGAAGATCATCAGGAGGAGAGTGGTGGGGCACCTGGAAAGAAACAAGTGTATAATTGACAACCAGCACGGTTTCAGGGAAGGAAAATCCTGTGTCACAAACCTACTAGAGTTTTATGACAAGGTGACAGAAGTAAGACAAGAGAGAGAGGGGTGGATCGACTGCGTATTTTTGGACTGCAAGAAGGCTTTCGACACAGTTCCTCACAAGAGGTTACTGCAAAAGCTAGAGGACCAGGCACACATAACAGGAAAGGCACTGCAATGGATCAGAGAATATCTGACAGGGAGGCAACAACGAGTCATGGTACGCGACGAGGTGTCAGAGTGGGCGCCTGTGACAAGCGGGGTTCCACAGGGGTCAGTCCTAGGACCTGTGCTGTTCTTGGTATACGTGAACGACATAACGGAAGGGATAGACTCAGAAGTGTCCTTGTTTGCAGACGATGTGAAGTTAATGAGAAGAATCGAATCGGACGAGGATCAGGCAGGACTACAAAGAGATCTGGACAGGCTACAAGCCTGGTCCAGCAACTGGCTCCTTGAATTTAACCCTGCCAAATGCAAAGTCATGAAGATTGGGGAAGGGCAAAGAAGACCGCAGACACAATATAGTTTAGATGGCCAAAGACTGCAAACCTCACTCAAGGAAAAAGATCTGGGGGTGAGTATAACACCGAGCATATCTCCTGAGGCGCACATCAATCAGATAACTGCTGCAGCATACGGGCGCCTGGCAAACCTACGGATAGCGTTCCGATACCTCAGTAAGGATTCGTTTAAGACTCTGTACACCATCTACGTCAGGCCCATACTGGAGTATGCAGCACCAGTTTGGAATCCACACCTAGTCAAGCACGTCAAGAAATTAGAGAAAGTGCAAAGGTTTGCAACAAGACTAGTCCCAGAGCTACGGGGATTGTCGTATGAAGAAAGGTTGAGGGAAATCGGCCTGACGACACTGGAGGCCAGGAGGGTCAGGGGAGACATGATAACGACATATAAAATACTGCGCGGAATAGACGAGGTGGACAAAGACGGGATGTTCCAGAGATGGGACACAGACACAAGAGGTCACAATTGGAAGTTGAAGACTCAGATGAATCAAAGGGATGTTAGGAAGTATTTCTTCAGTCATAGAGTAGTCAGGCCATGGAATAGCCTAGAAAGTGATGTGGTGGAGGCAGGAACCATACATAGTTTTAAGGCGAGGTATGATAGAGCTCATGTGGCAGGGAGAGAGAGGACCTAGTAGCAATCAGCGAAGAGGCGGGGCCAGGAGCTGTGACTCGACCCCTGCAACCACAAATAGGTGAGTACAAATAGGTGAGTACACACACAGGTATGTCCTACGAGGAGAGGTTAAGGGAAATCAACCTGACGACCCTGGAGGACAGGAGAGATAGGGGGGACATGATAACGACATACAAAATACTGAGAGGAATTGACAAGGTGGACAAAGACAGGATGTTCCAGAGATTGGACACAGTAACAAGGGGACACAGTTGGAAGCTGAAGACACAGATGAATCACAGTGATGTTAGGAAGTATTTCTTCAGCCACAGAGTAGTCAGTAAGTGGAATAGTTTGGGAAGCGATGTAGTGGAGGCAGGATCCATACATAGCTTTAAGCAGAGGTATGATAAAGCCCACGGCTCAGGGAGAGTGACCTAGTAGCGATCAGTGAAGAGGCGGGGCCAGTAGCTCGGGGTCGACCCCCGCAACCTCAACTAGGTGAGTACAACTAGGTGAGTACACACACACACACACACACACACACACTGAGTTTTGACTATATAGTAGAGTTACAAGTGGAGAAGGTAACAGGAACTGAAGGGGAAAGGCCAAACTATAAAAGGGGGGACTACACAGGTATGAGAAACTTCCTGCAGGAGGTTCAGTGGGACAGAGAAATGGTAGGAAAATCAGTAAACGAGATGATGGAATATGTGGCAACAAAGTGCAAGGAGGCAGAGGAAAGTTTTGTTCCCAAGGGAAACGGAAATAATAGGAAGACCAAAACGAGTCCTTGGTTTACCCGAAGGTGTAGGGAGGCAAAAACTAAGTGCAACAGAGAATGGAAAAGGTACAGGAGGCATAGGACCCAGGAAAACAAGGAGATTAGTATAAGAGCCAGAAACGAGTATGCACAGATAAGGAGGGAGGCCCAGCGACAGTATGAAAACGACATAGCATCGAAAGTCAAATCTGACCCGAAACTGCTGTATAGCCACATTAGGAAGACAACAGTCAAGGACCAGGTGATAAGGCTGAGGAAAGAAGGTGGAGAACTC